>NC_084561.2:35656323-35771323 GCF_033978685.3 Nerophis lumbriciformis
TGTTAGCGCTTTTTGAATGGTTATTTTATGGGTGAAATAATGAAGCACCCATTGGCTCCACTTTAAGCAGACTTTTATTTACGTTTATTTAATATTTAGAATGCATGTCTTTCATAAGGTTTGTGAATGATAGGCAAAAATTGAAAAAGAGGTACAGTTCCCCTTTAAAGGCCTACTGAAATGCGATTTTCTTATTTAAACGTGGATAGCAGGTCCATTCTATGTGTCATACTTGATCATTTCGCGATATTGCCATATCTTTGCTAAAAGGATTTAGTAGAGAACATCAACGATAAAGTTCGCAACTTTTGGTCGCTGATAAAAAAGCCTTGCCTGTACCGGAAGTAGCAGACGAGTAGCGTGACGTCACAGGTTGTGGAGCTCCTCACATCCGCACATTGTTTACAATCATGGCCACCAGCAGCGAGAGCGATTCAGACCGAGAAAGCGACGATTTCCCCATTAATTTGAGCGAGGATGAAAGATTCGTGGATGAAGAAAGTGAGAGTGAAGGACTAGAGGGCAGTGGGAGCGATTCAGATAGGGAAGATGCTGTGAGAGGCGGGTGGGACCTGATATTCACCTGGGAATGACTAAAACAGTAAATAAACACTAGACATATATATACTCTATTAGCCACAACACAACCAGGTTTATATTTAATATGCCACAAATTAATCCCGCATAACAAACACCTCCCCCCTCCCGTCCATATAACCCGCCAATACAACTCAAACACCTGCACAACACACTCAATCCCACAGCCCAAAGTACCGCTCACCTCCCCAAAGTTCATACAGCACATATATTTCCCCAAAGTCCCCAGAGTTATGTACGTGAGACTTTTTGAGACTTTTATTAGTAGGTTGCACAGTGAAGTACATATTCCATACAATTGACCACTAAATGGTAACACCCGAATACGTTTTTCAACTTGTTTAAGACGCGGTCCACTTAAATTGATTCATCATACAGATATATACTATCATATATACTATCATCATAATACAGTCATCAAACAAGATAATCATCAGGGTGTATACATTGAATTATTTACGTGACATGCACATAGCGGCATGCACGTACGGGCAAGCGATCAAATGTTTGGAAGCGTACTCACGGTACCGTGTCTGCGTATCCAACTCAAAGTCCTCCTGGTAAGAGTCTCTGTTGTCCCAGTTCTCCACAGGCCAATGGTAAAGATTGACTGTCATCTTTCGGAAATGTAAACAATGAAACACCGGCCGTGTTTGTGTTGCTAAAGTCGGCCGCAATACACCGCTTCCCTCTTACAGCTTTCTTCTTTGCTGTCTCCATTGTTCATTGAACAAATTGCAAAAGATTCACCAACACAGATGTCCAGAATACTGTGGAATTTTGCGATGAAACAGACGACTTAATAGCTGGCCATCATGCTGTCTCAAAATGTCCTCCACAATCCGCAAAGTCACGCGCTGACGTCATCATACCGAGACGTTTTCAGCAGGATGTGTTGCGCAAATTTTAAAATTGCACTTGGCCGTATTGGCATGTGTTGCAATGTTAAGATTTCATCATTGATATATAAACTATCAGACTGCGTGGTCGGTAGTAGTGGGTTTCAGTAGGCCTTTAATCTTTACCAATAAGCAGGGGTATCCAGATACAACTTTTTCACTTCCGATACTGGAGCTTTGAGTATTGGCCAATTTATATCAGCACGAATCATAGCACATACTTTTATTATTTTTGTAGTGTGTCACATCAGAAAAGGCTCTGACAAATGAAATTACTCTAACAGAGAAAATGGGTAGGTATGAAAAACACTGTGTTGCTGTATTTACATCATCAGCTGGTGAGCTGCTTTCTTGCCTCTGAGCCTGTGAAAGTTTATGCTAGGTTATAAATAGAGATGTCCGACAATATCGGACTGCCGATATTATCGGCCGATAAATGCTTTAAAATGTGAAATTATCGGTATCGGTTTCAAAAAGTAAAATTTATGACTACACGGACGTAGGGAGAAATACAGAGCGCCAATAAACCTTAAAGGCACTATCACATGATATCTACGGCTTTTCACACACACAGGTCACACTGAGGGTGGCCGTATAAACAACTTTAACACTGTTAGAAATATGCGCCACACTGTGAACCCACACCAAACAAGAATGACAAACACATTTCGGGAGAACATCCACACCGTAACACAACATAAACACAACAGAACAAATACCCAGAACCCCTTGCACCATTAACTCTTCTGGGACGCTACAATATACACCCCCTACCCCCCCACCCCCATCGCAACCCCGCCCACCTCAACCTCCTCATGCTCTCTCAGGGAGAGCATGTCCCAAATTCCAAGCTTCTGTTTTGAGGCATGTTAAAAAAAATAATGCACTTTGTGACTTCAATAATAAATATGGCAGTGCCATGTTGGCATTTTTTTTTCCATAACTTGAGTTGATTTATTTTGGAAAACCTTGTTACATTATTTAATGCATCCAGCGGGGCATCACAACAAAATTAGGCATAATAATGTGTTAATGCCACGACTGTATATATCGGTATCGGTTGATATCGGAATCGGTAATTAAGAGTTGGACAATATCGGAATATCGTATATCGGCAAAAAAGCCATTATCGGCCATCTCTAGTTATAAATCACGTCTCTCACATGTATAGTTACATGATGTGGACATTAACTGAGAAGGTGGTCAACTTTGACAGCCAATTTAGACCCTGAGGTACTTGGGTCCACTACTACCTCCCCCCCCTCCCCTCGTGATGCGTCTATAAAATTATTGCACCACTGTGTGCTTAAAATGAGCAAAATATGTAAATAGTACATGTTATTTTGAATTTGCCTGTTACTACTTTACATATATACTTACATCATGTATATAAAACATTGATGGAGGTGTGTGGATGTTTTTAAGGGCTTTGTAGACAGAATAGAGCGGCTCCATTGTAAACAGACTTTTACTCACATTTATTTACTAGTTAGAGTGCATTAAAAAAAAAAAGAAAAACATATGTTTGCTCGTCTCACATTAGAATTGTGAATGATAGACAAAAGTCCCAAAAAGTGCAGTTCCACTTTAAGTTAAGTGCATTACGCATGATGCAGTTAAATGGTCCAGATAGGTTTCTTACGGGATACTTTACAATAGGCATCTGCCTTGGAGACTATACTTTGTACAGTATGTAATAGGGATGTCCCGATCCGATATTTGGATCGGATCGGCTGCCGATATTTGCCGAAAATTGCGTATCGGCAAGGCATGGGAAAATGCCGATCCAGATCCAGTTTAAAAAAAAACTCCGGTCCGCATTTTCCAGCACACCTTCAACACATCCACAGGTCAGTGAATTCTCACACAGTTGCTTTTAGCTGCTGGCATTACACGACAGGCTCTTCTCACTCTTTCCTGTGTCTCCCTCTCACAGACAGCAAGTGCACCTTCTTACACACGTCACATACTGTCACGACATACGTCACATACGTATATGTCCTCCTCGAGCAGAGAGGTAGCAGCATGGCTAACGTTAGCTGTGATGCTAGCGCAGCCGTGCGAGCAACGCTCCCTCTAAGGTGCGCGCCTGTGCAATTGCGCACTGTTTAAGTGTCCTCTGCGCATAGCAAATCTATGCCACGCACAAAATCAAATAAAAAAATAAGCGCATAACAATTTTCGACACACGGACACGACAGAGAAAACAGTTTTCGTCATCATTGTTCAAATATTGTGACGTCTGTCGAGATGCTTATCTCCATTCGGTGCCACACGTCCACACCATCAAAATGCAGAGGCAAAAATTTCCACATCAACACCGTATGAAAAAATTAGTGATTTTTTTAGTTGTGATTTCCTTCTCTGCAAGAAAGTTGAAAAGTAGCATATATTAATGCAGTATGAAGAAGAAAATTTTAATGTAGACATGCAAGCCTTGAAAGAAAATTTTGAAAATCAAGACTACATTTCCTGCAAATGGGTGCATTTCTACCCTATATTTTAACTTTAGATTTATTCTCATATCAAACTCTTTTGGCTGTCTTTTTGACACTTACATCCGGCGCCCCCCTCCACACCCTGGATTATAAATAATGCAAATAATTCAATGTGATTATCTTGTGTGATGACTGTATTATGATGATAGTATATATCTGATAGTATATATCTGTATCATGAATCAATTTAAGGGGACCCCGACTTAAACAAGTTGAAAAACTTATTCGGGTGTTACCATTTAGTGGTCAATTGTACGGAATATGTACTTCACTGTGCAACCTACTAATAAAAGTCTCAATCAATCAATCAAAACACATAGAATCATCAAAGTGCTGTGATTATATGCATCAAGTGTTCATTCAAGGCTGAGGCAAAATATCGAGATATATATTGTGTATCGCAATATGGCCTTAAAATATCGCAATATTAAAAAAAGGCCATATCGCCCAGCCCTAGTTCAATGATGCCATTTCTGTTTGTCATGTATAATTTTGTCTATTTTGTGTTTATCCTTGAATAAACAGGTCAGTTTCTTGTTACCAACCATTGTGTATTATTCAAACTCCCCTAATTCGTGCGTGACTGCTCGCAGACTGCTCGCTGTTTCGAAAAAGCTAAGTATCGTTCTATTTGTGTGCTTTTAATTGTTCTGCAGCTTTCTTTATTACTTTCTCAGCATATTTAGTAGTACTATTTAACTTGCAAATCACCCGATCTTTGTCTCACCACCCCTCCCGCAGCTAGCTAGCAGCTAGCTGCTAAGCTAACGAAGCTAGCGCGGAGAAAGGCGGCGCCGGTCGCCGGTCAGAAGGAATCTACTCCTGCACACCGTGACCAGGACTTCTCGGAAGACAGCAGGAACTTCACTCGGTGACAGAAAACACCGTGAGTATGGCTTCCTGCGCGTCTTGCACCTTACTCACGGAGTGGCTGGCTCTGCTAGAGGGCCGTGTCCGCCAGTTAGAGCAGAGTAATCTCGTAACTTTAAATGTTGCGGACACATCTGCTAGCGTTAGCTGTAGCGAGCTAACTAGCCCAGCCTGTAGTTGTCCTAAGCGGCCTACAAGCTACGGTGTACCGGTTGAGACGCATAATAGATTTAGCTCTTTAGCTAGTCCTACACCCCAGTCTACCGGGCACCACACCTTAGTCATAGGGGACTCCATCACCCGAAACATAAAGCTTAGCAAACCAGCCACAATTAAGTGCATCCCTGGGGCCAGAGCACCTGACATTGAGGCTAATCTTAGGGAGCTAACTCGCAACAGGCCTAGTAAACACGTACGACAGGCTAATCGCACCACTAGTTATGCGATTATAGTTGTGCACGTTGGCTCCAATGACACTAGAATGAGACAGTCAGAGATTACAAAGAGAAACATAGCCAGGACTTGTGATCTCGCTAGAAAGATGTCCAGGCATCGAGTAATTGTCTCTGGCCCCCTGCCTGCGAGAGGCAATGATGAGAGATATAGCAGATTAGTCTCGCTTAACAAGTGGCTGGCTAGCTTCTGTAGACAACAGGGACTAACGTTTATTGATAATTGGCCCTCTTTCTGGGGCAAATCAGGCTTGCTGATGAGAGACGGCCTTCACCCTAACCAGGAAGGCGCCGTCATCCTGTCTAAAAATATAGACTACTGTTTAAGTCACATTTGACTAACTACACTAGAGCAAGCCCGGTCACAGGCAATTACAGAGCCTGCTAGTCCGGGTGAGGAGTCAGTTAAGCTAGAACTAGCCAGCACCAGGCTGGATAATTCCTGTACGCATAGCAATTTTCTTAGAATAATACACAACTCACATAATGTGTTTTCTGTTGTGAATGTGTCAGAGGTAGATATGCATTCTACTGAGGTGGCAAATCATGATGCGTTCAGTCGATCGCAGCATCAAGCAAACAATCTGAAAATTCCCGTCGTATCAATTCCTAGATATGGTCGAAACTATTTCAAGTGCACTACGTATAATAAACGCAACATTATTAATATTGCTACTACGGATAATTTAAACAAAAACTCGTCAAAACAGCCCAATACTTATAATATGGGCTTTTTAAACATAAGATCATTGTCTCCCAAAACGTTATTAGTTAATGAGGTCATTAGAGACAACAATCTTAACGTCATTGGTCTTAGCGAAACCTGGCTCAAACCAGACAATTTTTTTGCGCTAAATGAGGCATCTCCTCCTAACTATACGAATGCGCATATTGCCCGTCCCCTTAAAAGGGGTGGGGGGGTCGCACTAATATACAATGAAAACTTTAACCTTACCCCTAACCTAAATAATAAATACAAATCGTTTAAGGTGCTTACTATGAGGTCTGTCGCACCGCTGCCTCTCGATATGGCTGTTATCTACCGCCCCCCAGGGCCCTACTCGGACTTTATCAATGAATTCTCAGAGTTCGTTGCTGATCTAGTGACGCACGCAGACAATATAATCATAAAGGGGGACTTTAATATCCATATGAATACCCCATCGGACCCTCAGTGCGTGGCGCTCCAGACTATAATTGATAGCTGTGGTCTTACACAAATAATAAATGAACCTACGCATCGCAACGGTAATACGATAGATCTAGTGCTGGTCAGGGGTGTCACCACCTCCAAAGTTATGGTACTCCCGTATACTAAAGTAATGTCCGATCATTACCTTATAAAATTCGAAGTTCTGACTCATTGTCAACAAACTAATAATAATAATAACTGCTATAGCAGCCGCAACATTAATGCTGCCACAACGATGACTCTTGCTGACCTACTGCCTTCGGTAATGGCACCATTCCCAAATTATGTCGGCTCTATTGATAACCTAACTAACAACTTTGACAATGCCCTGCGCAAAACCATTGATAGTATAGCACCGCTAAAACAAAAAAGGGCCCCTAAAAGGCGCACCCCATGGTTTACAGAAGAAACCAGAGCTCATAAATTATCATGTAGAAAGTTGGAACGCAAATGGCGCGCGACCAAGCTTGAGGTTTTCCATCAAGCATGGAGTGATAGTTTAATATCGTATAAACGCATGCTTACCTTAGCTAAAGCTAAATATTACTCAAATCTCATCCGCCTCAACAAAAACAACCCTAAATTTTTGTTTAGTACAGTAGCATCGCTAACCCAACAAGGGACTCCTCCCAATAGCTCCACCCACTCGGCAGATGACTTTACGAATTTCTTTAATAAGAAAATTGAACTCATTAGAAAGGAGATTAAAGACAACGCATCCCAGCTACAACTGGGTTTTATTAACACAGATACAACTGTATCTACGACGGATACTGCAATACAAAATAGTCTCTCTCTTTTTGATGAAATAACATTAGAGGAACTATTACGGCGTGTAAGTGGGATAAAACAAACAACATGTTTACTTGACCCACTTCCTGGGAAACTTATCAAGGAGCTTTTTGTATTATTAAGTCCATCAGTGCTAAATATTATAAACTTATCACTTTCCTCTGGCACTGTTCCCCTAGCATTCAAGAAAGCGGTTATTCATCCTCTGCTCAAAAGACCTAACCTTGATCCTGACCTCATGGTAAACTACCGACCGGTGTCCCACCTTCCCTTTATTTCGAAAATCCTCTAAAAAATTGTCGCACAGCAGCTAAATGAACACTTAGTGTCTAACAATCTCTGTGAACCTTTTCAATCCGGTTTCAGGGCAAATCACTCTACGGAGACAGCCCTCGCAAAAATGACTAATGATCTACTGCTAACGATGGATTCTGATGCGTCATCTATGTTGCTGCTTCTTGATCTTAGCGCTGCTTTCGATACCGTCGATCATAATATTTTATTAGAGCGTATCAAAACATGTTTTGGTATGTCAGACTTAGCTTTGTCGTGGTTTAACTCTTGTCTTACTGACAGGATGCAATGCGTCTCCCATAATAATGTGATCTCGGACTATGTTAAGGTAACGTGCGGAGTTCCTCAGGGTTCGGTTCTTGGCCCTGCACTCTTCAGTATGTACATGCTGCCGCTAGGCGACATGATACGCAAATACGGTGTTACCTTTCATTGTTATGCTGATGACACCCAACTCTACATGCCCCTAAAGCTGACCAACACGCCGGATTGTAGTCAGCTGGAGGCGTGTCTTAATGAAATTAAACAATGGATGTCCGCTTACTTCTTGCAACTCAACGCCAAGAAAACGGAAATGCTGATTATCGGTCCTGCTAAACACCGACATTTATTTAATAATACCACCTTAACATTTGACAACCAAACAATTACACAAGGCGAATCAGTAAAGAATCTGGGTATTATTTTCGACCCAACTCTCTCCTTTGAGTCACACATTAAGAGTGTTACTAAAACGGCCTTCTTTCATCTCCGTAATATCGCTAAAATTCGTTCTATTTTATCCACTAGCGACGCTGAGATCATTATTCATGCGTTCGTTACGTCTCGTCTCGACTACTGTAACGTATTATTTTCGGGTCTCACTATGTCTAGCATTAAAAGATTACAGTTGGTACAAAATGCGGCTGCTAGACTTTTGACAAGAACAAGAAAGTTTGATCATATTACGCCTATACTGGCTCACCTGCACTGGCTTCCTGTGCACTTAAGATGTGACTTTAAGGTTTTACTACTTACGTATAAAATACTACACGGTCTAGCTCCATCCTATCTTGTCGATTGCATTGTACCATATGTCCCGGCAAGAAATCTGCGTTCAAAGAACTCCGGCTTATTAGTGATTCCCAGAGCCCAAAAAAAGTCTGCGGGCTATAGAGCGTTTTCTATTCGGGCTCCAGTACTATGGAATGCCCTCCCGGTAACAATTAGAGATGCTACCTCAGTAGAAGCATTTAAGTCCCATCTTAAAACTCATTCGTATACTCTAGCCTTTAAATAGCCCCCCTGTTAGACCAGTTGATCTGCCGTTTCTTTTCTTTTCTCCTCTGCTCCCCTGTTCCTTGTGGAGGGGGGGGGGCACAGGTCCGGTGGCCATGGATGAAGTGCTGGCTGTCCAGAGTCGGGACCCGGGGTGGACCGCTCGCCTGTGCATTGGCTGGGAACATCTCTGCGCTGCTGACCCGTCTCCGCTCGGGATGGTGTCCTGCTGGCCCCACTATGGACTGGACTCTTACTATTATGTTGGATCCACTATGGACTGGACTCTCACAATATTATGTCAGACCCACTCGACATCCATTGCTTTCGGTCTCCCCTAGAGGGGGGGGGGGGGGGGGGGGGGGGTTACCCACATATGCGGTCCTCTCCAAGGTTTCTCATAGTCATTCACATCGACGTCCCACTGGGGTGAGTTTTTCCTTGCCCTTATGTGGGCTTTGTACCGAGGATGTCGTTGTGGCTTGTGCAGCCCTTTGAGACACTTGTGATTTAGGGCTATATAAATAAACATTGATTGATTGATTGATTGAATTCAGCTGGCTAGTCGTTATCAAGAGTACTAAAACCCTTTTCAACATGATTCTGACAACTAAGTAGGCTAAATAACTTTAAACTTTAATACATGCTCGGATAGGCCAGTATCGGTCAGTATCGGTATCGGATCGGAAATGCAAAAAACATATCGGTATCGGATCGGAAGTGCAAAAACCTGGATTGGGACATCCCTAGTATGTAAGTATCATGCAACTTTAATTATAGTAAAAGTGTTTATATTGACAAATGTTGTGTTTTAGACTGCAATATTGTTCAATTAGGACACTTTTTACGCATCACTGTTGTATACAGTAGCTGTTAGGCTGTACTGTAGGCTACCAGGAGTAATCATGTTCATCTTTTGTAAAAGACTTCACTAAAATAAAAGGAACGAGCAACCTCGTGTGCTTATTGGAGGACATGTACCGTATTTTTCGGACTATAAGTCGCAGTTTTTTTCATAGTTTGGCCGGGCTCCAGTGCGACTTACATATGTTTTTTTCCTTTTTTATTATGCATTTTCGGCAGGTGCGACATATACTCCGGTGCGACTTATACTCCGAAAAATACGGTATATGTTGATTGGTCGTCGAATTTTGCACAAATTTTGCTTTCATCATAGTTCATAAATCGGAGAGTTTAGCTACAAGCCTATTTTAACCGTTACTTGTTTATTTTTTTTGCTGATATGGGACCTATATCAGTGTTGGAATGGGACAGCCCAACAAATAATGTCTCGTATGAATATGTTTTATTTGAATATACACTTAAATATACAATTTTTTTTTAAATTCATGAGTGTGGAAGTCGCTTCCTACTCGTTCCACGATTACACACGTCGCGGGAGCCAGGCGTGCCGTTTCAACCAAGTTTTTAATGTTCATGTAACAAGTCAACAATCTTTTCGGATGTTTTCTCTCTCCTGTCTCTCCCTCCTCTCCTTCACCGGCCGCTCACTGTTAAAGGGGAACATTATCACCAGACCTATGTAAGCGTCAATATATACCTTGATGTTGCAGAAAAAAGACCATATATTTTTTTAACCGATTTCCGAACTCTAAATGGGTGAATTTTGGCGAATTAAACGCCTTTCTTTTATTCGCTCTCGGAGTGATGACGTCACAACGGGAAGCAATCCGCCATTTTCTCACTTTCGTCGGTGTGTTATCGGAGGGTGTAACAACACGAACAGGGACGGATTCAAGTTGCACCAGTGGCCCAAAGATGCGAAAGTGGCAAGAAATTGGACGAAATTTGTTCAAAATACGAGGGTGTGGGGAAAGCCGACGAAATGGTCAGTCGTTTGTTCCGCACACTTTACCGACGAAAGCTATGCTACGACAGAGATGGCAAGAATGTGTGGATATCCTGCGACACTCAAAGACATCAACTCCAAAATTGGACAGATCCGTTTTCAGAAAAGAGAGCGGATGAGGGTATGTCTACAGAATATATTAATTGATGAAAACTTTATTCATTACTCGCGGTTTTACGTAAATTATTATACATAAACTGTGTTTACCAATAATTTAGATTAAAAACATTTATTTTTTTCAATTATTCGAGTACATTAGGGTAGTCTTGTGTAGTGCCGAATTCATCCTCGCTTTTTCCCGTGTCGCTGGCTGTCGTGTCATTTTCGTCGATTTCGCTTGCATACGGTTCAAACCGATATGGCTCAATAGCTTCAGTTTCTTCTTCAATTTCGTTTTCGCTACCTGCCTCCACACTACAACCATCCGTTTCAATACATGCATAATCTGTTGAATCGCTTAAGCCGCTGAAATCCGAGTCTGAATCCGAGCTAATGTCGCTATACCTTGCTGTTCTATCCGCCATGTTTGTTTGTATTGGCATCACTGTGTGACGTCACAGGAAAGTGGACGGGTGTATATAACGATGGTTAAAATCAGGCACTTTGAAGCTTTTTTTAGGGATATTATTGCGTGATGGGTAAAATTTTGAAAAAAACTTTGAAAAATAAAATAAGCCACTAGGAACTGATTTTTAATGGTTTTAATCCTTCTGAAATTGTGATAATGTTCCCCTTTAAAGACAACAGATGATTAGATTACCACGTACCACCCGTGAAATCTAATCACCTGGCAGCTGTGTCTCGCCGTCAGCACATGCCCCGCCCCTATCCGATGGTGCTCAGCCCTCAACACCATCGACCGAGGCGGTGACCTTTGCTCCTGCAGGCGTGCTGGACACACTCCCCCTCCACAATGAGATTCTTTATTCACCTTAAAACAGCAATAAATGTTTGCTCCTTTCATTTGAACATTTATGTTTGTATTAGATATTACATGCGATTATTCACAAAATCATCTGTCATAAATACTTTTTAAATGCGGAGTAATTTATTTGTGCATTTACATGAGCCTCGGATAGTTCTGGTGAAAGGCTGCGAGTGTCAGGTCAATGCACATCGGTGCAAAGATTAGTGAAGAGACTGGCTGTACTTAGTGGCAAATTCTGCTTCAAAATGAAACTGTAGTGGTAATTTAGATGACATTGTTACCACGTTTTGAGAAAACAAATAATGGATGTATAAGAAAAACATTTAATAATGTTACGTATACAATTCCAACAATAAAACTGCATTTGTCTGAGTATTTTTTAAAGTTGATTTTCAAATAAGCGAGCTGCGAGTAACTAACTAGAGATGTCCGATAATGGCTTTTTTGCCGATATCCGATATTCCGATATTGTCCAACTCTTAATTACCGATTCCGATATCAACCGATACGATATATACAGTCGTGGAATTAACACATTATTATGCCTAATTTTGTTGTGATGCATTAAACAATGTAACAATGTTTTCCAAAATAAATCAACTCAAGTTATGGAAAAAAATGCCAACATGGCACTGCCATATTTATTATTGAAGTCACAAAGTGCATTATTTTTTTTTAACGTGCCTCAAAACAGCAGCTTGGAATTTGGGACATGCTCTCCCTTAGAGACCATGAGGAGGTTGAGGTGGGCAGGGTTGGGAGAGGCGGGGTTGAGGTGGGGGGTTAGGTGGTAGCGGATGGGTGTATATTGTAGCGTCCCGGAAGAGTTAGTGCTGCAAGGGGTTCTGGGTATTTGTTCTGTTGTGTTTATGTTGTGTTACGGTGCGGATGTTCTCCCGAAATGTGTTAGTCATTCTTGTTTGGTGTGGGTTCACAGTGTGGCGCATATTTGTAACAGTGTTAAAGTTGTTTATACGGCCACCCTCAGTGTGACCTGTATGGCTGTTGACCAAGAATGCTTTGCATTCACTTGTGTGTGTGAAAAGCCGTAGATATTATGTGATTGGACCGGCACGCAAAGGCAGTGCCTTTAAGGTTTATTGGCGCTCTGTACTTCTCCCTACGTCCGTGTACCACTCCGTACAGCGGCGTTTTAAAAAGTCATACATTTTACTTTTTGAAACCGATACCGATATTTTCCGATATCGGCAGTCCAATATTATCGGACATTTCTAGCTGCGAGTACCGTATTTTTCGGAGTATAAGTCGCACCTGCCGAAAATGCATAATAAAGAAGGAAAAAAACATATAAGTCGCACTGGAGCCCGGCCAAACTATGAAAAAAACTGCGACTTATAGTCCGAAAAATACGGTAATTGTAACTAATCACAATTTAAAATAGTTAATTATCTGGTTAAAAAATCATCATGTGCGAACACTAATCTATAATTATAATAAAAAATTGCTTCCTTAAAGCCTTCTCCTGATATATTTTTGTATTATTTGCAGAGATCTGGTTTATTTGAGTACTTACTTGCATTCATTTCAAAATGGAAATCCCATTTTGTTTTATTTTAGTACATATTTTTGTTGTTGTCTCCAATACAAATGACTTATTTTTGAATGTAATCATAAAATATATTATATTGGCGCGTAGACTTGACATCCTAAATCAGGGGTCGGCAACCCGCGGCTCTAGAGCCGCATGCGGCTCTTTAGCGCCGCCCTAGTGGCTCTCTGGAGCTTTTTAAAAAATGTATGAAAAATGGAAAAAGATGAGGGGAAAAAAAATCTATTTTTTGTTTTAATATGGTTTCTGTAGGAGGACAAACATGACACAAGCCTCCCTAATTGTTACAAAGCACACTGTTTGTATTAAACATGCTTCTCTGATTCGAGTATTTGGCGAGCGCCGTTTTGTCCTACTAATTTTGGCGGTCCTTGAACTCACCGTAGTTTGTTTACATGTATAACTTTCTCCGACTTTCTAGGACGTGTTTTATGCCACGTTCTTTTTCTGTCTCATTTTGTCCACCAAACTTTTAACGTTGTGCATGAAAGGTGAGTTTTGTTGATGTTATTGACTTGTCTGGAGTGCTAATCAGACATATTTGGTCACTGCATGACTGCAAGCTAATCGATGCTAACATGCTATTTAGGATAGCTATATGTACATATTGCATCATTATGCCTCATTTGTAGCTATATTTGGGGTCATTTAGTTTCCTTTAAGTCCGCTTAATTCAATTTATATCTCATGACACACTATCTGTATGTAATATGGCTTTTAATTTTTTGCGGCTCCAGACAGATTTGTTTTTGTATTTTTGGTCCAATATGGCTCTTTCAACATTTTGGGTTGCCGACCTCTGTCCTAAATAAACCTTTGACTCACTGGGAAAAAAATGTTTAACTTTAATATTTGTATTTGACTAACACTGCACTAGACTATCAGTGACTTTTTTATAAAATAATTTTCTATTCGAATTTCATCTGTTCCGTGTAGCTCAAGTCATTAATTTTATCTCTCGCGATGGCAGTCCTGCGGCATTCTGTCACTTCCACTGATAAATTCTGATTGATTTACATATAAATATTCAGTACAGCAGCGACCAGTATGTTAAAATGATTTGCCCAAAATGGTTTGTGGTATTAGCTCAATTTGTCACAACTTGACTATGCGGGCTTGTTATGGAAAAGGAGATTTATGTGCAGATGGGGCTCTGCTTCAAACCAAAAAGATCCAACTAAAATAGCAATGCATTGTCATAGACAATTACAATGTATTCCACAGGGCAGTCTCCAAGAGTTTTGACAAGGCATCCTTGTCCAAAACTGATTCCAATTAAAAGTTCTGATGCCGAAAACAATTTAATTAAATTTGATTAATTTGTTTGCTTTACTTTTTCATTTTGTACATCAGGTTTCAAGGGCACAATCTAATGAGGTCCAATGCAAGAGCTGTATCAAAAATGAGTAGTACTTTCATATTAACCCTCAAAGATGATGCACCGTATTTTCCAGACAATAGGGCATGTTATAATTTTTTTTTTTTTATAAATGGAAAACATTTCCTTGTGGTCTACATCAGTGTTTTTCAACCACTGTGCCGCGGCACACTAGAGTGCCGTGACATACAGTCTGGTGTGCCGTGGGAGATTATCTTATTTCACATATTTGGGTTAAAAACATTTTTTGCAAACCAGTAATTATAGTCTGCAAATGATGTGTTGTTGTTGAGTGTCGGTGCTGTCCAGAGCTCGGCAGAGTAACCGTGTAATACTCTTCCATATCAGTAGGTGGCAGCAGGTAGTTAATTGCTTTGTAGATATCAAACAGTGGGAGGCAGTGTGCAGGTAAAAAGGTATCTAATGCTTAAACAAAAAATAAACAAAGTGAGTAAGTGCCCCTAAGAAAAAGCATTGAAGCTTAGGGAAGGCTATGCAGAACGAAACTAAAACTGAACTGGCTGCAAAGTAAACAAAAACAGAATGCTGGACTACAGCAAAAACTTACTGTGGAGCAAAGATGGCGTCCACAATGTACATCCGAACATGACAATCGACAATGTCGATTCTTCGTCCACGAAGAAGGATAAAAACAAAGTAGATGCGGCAAATATCGCTCATAGGAAGACATGAAACTGCTACAGGAAAATACCAAAAAAGAGAAAAAGCCACCAAAATAGAAGTGCAAGACAAGAACTAAAACACTACACACAGGAGAACACCAATAACCTCAAAATAAGTCAGGGGGTGATGTGACAGGTGGTGACAGTACACCTACTTTGAGACAAGAGCTATACTGATACATGCTTGGTTATGGTTTAAAGTCATATCCAACAATTGCGACAATTACTTTTTACTGTCAACTGAGTTTCGTTTTTTTAATGATTTCTGCTGGTGGTGTGCCTCAGGATTTTTTCAACGCAAAAAATGTGCCTTGGCTCAAAAAAGGTTGAAAAACACTGCCTTTTTTTACTCAATATTGCTGCAGGTTTAGGTTGGATTAGGTAAGGTTTATTGTGACTGCAGGCTTCATCAATTAGCTAGAGTGCAAATCATGAATCTCTTGCTCATTTTTAGAGTAAATACCACCAAATCTGTATGTACTCTGGTTGTGGTTTTTCCTCTCTCCAACTGCACTTAAAGGGGAACATTATCACAACTTCAGAATGGTTAAAACCATTAAAAATCAGTTCCCAGTGGTTTATTATATTTTTGAAGTTTTTTTTCAAAATTTTACCCATCACGCAATATCCCTAAAAAAAAAAAGCTTCAAAGTGCCTGATTTTAACCACCCGTCCATTTTCCTGTGACGTCACATAGTGAAGCCAACACAAACAAACATGGCGGAAAGAACAGCAAGCTATAGCGACATTAGCTCGGATTCAGACTCGGATTTCAGCGGCTTAAGCGATTCAACAGATTACGAATGTATTGAAACGGATGGTTGTAGTGTGGAGGCAGGTAGCGAAAACGAAATTGAAGAAGAAACTGAAGCTATTGAGCCATATCGGTTTGAACCGTATGCAAGCGAAACCGACGAAAACGACACGACAGCCAGCGACACGGGAGAAAGCGAGGACGAATTCGGCGATCGCCTTCTAACCAACGATTGGTATGTGTTTGTTTGGCATTAAAGGAAACTAACAACTATGAACTAGGTTTACAGCATATGAAATACATTTGGCAACAACATGCACTTTGAGAGTGCAGACAGCCCAATTTTCATCAATTAATATATTCTGTAGACATACCCTCATGTCAGCAGGCCAGGGAAGCTAGGGTCGATATTCTTCTCTTGATCATCTTTGGGACGGTGTGAGCCAAGACATCCAGGGGGTTTAGCTCGCTCGTCTGCGGGAACAAACTGCCGCCATTGCTTGCCGTGCTAGCGAGGTCCTTTGTCCCTGAATTGCTCACACACTCCGGCAGATTCAATGGGGGTCTGGCGGCAGATTTCTTTGACTTTATCGTTGGAAATGCATCTGCTTTGAGTGTCGCAGGATATCCACACATTCTTGCCATCTCTGTCGTAGCATAGCTTTCGTCGGTAAAGTGTGCGGAACAAACGTCCAATTTCTTGCCACTTTCGCATCTTTGGGCCACTGGTGCAACTTGAATCCGTCCCTGTTCGTGTTGTTACACCCTCCGACAACACACCGACGAGGCATGATGTCTCCAAGGTACGGAAAACAGTCGAATAAACGGAAAATAACAGAGCTGATTTGACTCGGTGTTTGAGAAAATGGCGGATTGCTTCCTGATGTGCCGTCACGTTGTGACGTCATGGCTCCGAGAGCGAATATTAGAAAGGCGTTTAATTCGCCAAAATTCACCCATTTAGAGTTCGGAAATCGGTTAAAAAAATATATGGTCTTTTTTCTGCAACATCAAGGTATATATTGACGCTTACATAGGTCTGGTGATAATGTGCCCCTTTAAGTGGGGAGCATTGACCAAGTATACACCTTGGTGTGAGGTGAATTTCTGAAATTGGATCCGGTCTGCAGTTGGACTAGATGGATTGCATCTTTGTGAGGGACATCTGTCTGTTTTCCTTTGCCAGCACGTAATGAAATTGATTGTGAGGTGTGAAAATGACACCTTTTCTGAGCAAGCTTTGAATTCTATGGTTGATCCTTTGGGAAATACATTTGAACTCTTGGTAAACCTTATAAACATTTATGATAATGATAAAGCACATTATTGTTTTATTTATAGTTTTTGCTTGTTTTTCCTAGATTAATGAAATACTTTGTTTTGCATTAATGGTATGGCATAAGAATTGTATGTAAACTTTTAGTGCAGATCTCTGAAACTTGAGCATTGGACATCATGAGTGTTAAATAGCAAACCAGATGCACCGATTCTCAACACCGAGCCTTGCAATCTAACACTTTTCTGCCTTGTTGCTAAATCCTACGATTCTGCTGCAGTCAGGGATCTGCCTCTGAACCAGCAGAGAGAGAGTGTGTGAGTGTGTGTGTGTGTGTGTGTGTGTGTGTGTGTGTGTGTGTGTGTGTGTGTGTGTGTGTGCAAGGATGTTCAGTCCTGCAGGTTTTAAAAATGAGTGTTTTGGGGGCTAAATTTAGCTTGTGAGCAATTGGTCCAACCGCTCAACACACTTAAGGAAGCTGTATATAATACATAATTTCCAATTTTTCATTATTGCTCATGTTGGACAACGACTTGTTTGGATTTGAAAAAACGTAATCCTTTCCCCCCCTCATTTTTCAGTTTAGTTAATGCAGGAGCATTGGAGTGGGGGGGAAAGTGCGTCATTTGTCATTTTATATAATAGTGGTGCGTTCAAGGACCCTTGATTAAAGTTACAAACAGAAGCGTCACTAATTTTTAAAAGTTTTGTAAAGTTTGAAGATTTTTTCTGCCATTTAAATATATGTAAGTTTCAGAAAAAAGATGTCATAAATAACAACATTAATAAAGCTGTGAAAGTCAAATAACAAAGGTAAACATATAATAAATCTATATGTGGCATGTATTAGTTTAACTTTTGTATTTCATTGCATATAACGGCGGTGCGTTCAAGGACCCTTGATTAAAGTTACAAACAGAAGCGTCACTAATTTTTAAAAGTTTTGTAAAGTTTGAAGATTTTTTCTGCCATTTAACTATATGTATGTTTCAGAAAAAAATATGTCATAAATAACATAACATTAATAAAGCTGTGAAAGTCAAATAACAAAGGTAAATCTATAATAAATCTATCTGTGGCATGTATTAGTTTAACTTTTGTATTTCATTGCATATAACAGTGGTGCGTTCAAGGACCCTTGATTAAAGTTACAAACAGAAGCGTCACTAATTTTTAAAAGTTTTGTAAAGTTTGAAGATTTTTTTCTGCCATTTAAATATATGTAAGTTTCAGAAAAAAGATGTCATAAATAACATAACATTAATAAAGCTGTGAAAGTCAAATAACAAAGGTAAACATATAATAAGTCTATATGTGGCATGTATTAGTTTAACTTTTGTATTTCATTGCATATAACGGCGGTGCGTTCAAGGACCCTTGATTAAAGTTACAAACAGAAGCGTCACTAATTTTTAAAAGTTTTGTAAAGTTTGAAGATTTTTTCTGCCATTTAACTATATGTATGTTTCAGAAAAAAATATGTCATAAATAACATAACATTAATAAAGCTGTGAAAGTCAAATAACAAAGGTAAACATATAATAAATCTATCTGTGGCATGTATTAGTTTAACTTTTGTATTTCATTGCATAGAACAGTGGTGCGTTCAAGGACCCTTGATTAAAGTTACAAACAGAAGCGTCACTAATTTTTAAGTTTTGTAAAGTTTGAAGAATTTTTTCTGCCATTTAAATATATGTAAGTTTCAGAAAAAAAGATGTCATAAATAACATAACATTAATAAAGCTGTGAAAGTCAAATAGCAAAGGTAAACATATAATAAGTCTATCTGTGGCATGTATTAGTTTAACTTTTGTATTTCATTGCATATAACGGTGGTGCGTTCAAGGACGCTTGATTAAAGTTACAAACAGAAGCGTCACTAATTTTTAAAAGTTTTGTAAAGTTTGAAGATTTTTTTCTGCCATTTAAATATATGTAAGTTTCAGAAAAAAGATGTCATAAATAACATGACATTAATAAAGCTGTGAAAGTCAAATAACAAAGGTAAACATATAATAAATCTATCTGTGGCATGTATTAGTTTAACTTTTGTATTTCATTGCATATAACGGTGGTGCGTTCAAGGACCCTTGATTCAAGTTACAAACAGAAGCGTCACTAATTTTTAAGTTTTGTAAAGTTTGAAGAATTTTTTCTGCCATTTAAATATATGTAAGTTTCAGAAAAAAAGATGTCATAAATAACATAACATTAATAAAGCTGTGAAAGTCAAATAGCAAAGGTAAACATATAATAAGTCTATCTGTGGCATGTATTAGTTTAACTTTTGTATTTCATTGCATATAATGGTGGTGCGTTCAAGGACGCTTGATTAAAGTTACAAACAGAATCGTCACTAATTTTTAAAAGTTTTGTAAAGTTTGAAGATTTTTTCTGCCATTTACATATATGTAAGTTTCAGAAAAAAGATGTCATAAATAACATAACATTAATAAAGCTGTGAAAGTCAAATAACAAAGGTAAACATATAATAAATCTATCTGTGGCATGTATTAGTTTAACTTTTGTATTTCATTGCATATAACGGTGGTGCGTTCAAGGACCCTTGATTCAAGTTACAAACAGAAGCGTCACTAATTTTTAAAAGTTTTGTAAAGTTTGAGGATTTTTTTCTTCCATTTAAATATATGTAAGTTTCAGAAAAAAGATGTCATAAATAACATAACATTAATAAAGCTGTGAAAGTCAAATAACAAAGGTAAGCATATAATAAATCTATCTGTGGCATGTATTAGTTTAACTTTTGTATTTCATTGCATATAACGGTGGTGCGTTCAAGGACCCTTGATTAAAGTTACAAACAGAAGCGTCACTAATTTTTAAACGTTTTGTAAAGTTTGAAGATTTTTTTCTGCCATTTAAATATATGTAAGTTTCAGAAAAAAGATGTCATAAATAACATAACATTAATAAAGCTGTGAAAGTCAAATAACAAAGGTAAACATATAATAAATATATCTGTGGCATGTATTAGTTTAACTTTTGTATTTCAATGCATATAACGGTGGTGCGTTCAAGGACCCTTGATTAAAGTTACAAACAGAAGCGTCACTAATTTTTAAAAGTTTTGTAAAGTTTGAAGATTTTTTTCTGCCATTTAAATATATGTAAGTTTCAGAAAAACTATGTCATAAACAGTGTTGGGTTAGTTACTGCAGAGCAGTAACTAGTTACAGTTACTAGTTAATTCATTTCAAAAGTAACTCAGTTACTAACTCAGTTACTTACACCAAAAAGTAATGCGTTACTGTGAAAAGTAACTATTTAGTTACTTATTTTTTTCTTCTTTTTTTTTTTTTTAAAGCTCCCATTAATGCCCTTTTAGCCTTCATTTCAGTACTGTTATTGCACTGGAGAATAATACAATCTGTTGATCAACTTGACATGCATTTGCATCACTGAACTCTGCTAAGCAATGTGCTCTACATACAACACACAAAGACAAAGATATGTTACAAAGACCAATTTGTTTCTGGCCAGAACAAATTGACAAAACTATTTTAAATAGCTGCAACATAACGTACATAAGTAACAAACAGCATAATAACAGCATAGATGTAAACCAAGAAAGGCACACACTACATACACAAAGCCTAACCAGGCATTTTCTTTACTGAGCAAAACTCTTTATTGTCGGCCATAAACACATCACCAAAACATTAGTAAAAAAAATGATATCTAGCAAAAGTGGTCATTTTCTGCAGTACAAACCAGACCAAAAGCTACTTTGTTATATCAACAGCAGCCACTCGCTCTTTCTCACGTGTGCCAACACTTGCACATATGGCACTTAGCCAGTGATGAGTTTACAGCCACACAAAAAGTCAGACAACTCCAACACCACACATAAAGTGTAATTCCAGGTCGTTACACTATGATTTACCAATCAAATGTGTGCTTATTCTAGTGTCATTTATTAGGAATCTTAATTTATAAATATTAATTATTAAATGCTGTTAGTATATTAAATAAATACTAATAAAAATATATTTTTTACAAACAGGAAGTTGCAGGAATGTACACATGATCCCCTGCTTACATCTCATTGTGCAACATGTGAATGTTTTAATGGGAACTAAATGAAAGGGGTACAAACTATTTCCAAAGCAGGACCTCCACCCAGACAAACAATACAAGTACACAGTTCATGAAAAACAATATTTGTTGTTATTGTCATTGTAAGTGGGCCTAAACACTTATATTAGAAATGGAAATGACTGCTGTCATTTGATTATAATAATAAGAGAATGTTGTCTGTCTATCTGTGTTGGCCCTGTGATGAGGGGGGGACTTGTCCAGGGTGTACCCTGCCTTCCGCCCGAATGCAGCTGAGATAGGCTCATGCCACCCCGAAAGAGACAAGCGGTAGGAAATGGATGGATGGATGGAGATTGAACTTGTTATTTAGTGAGGTTTGGGACAGGTGTGCTGCTGGTGTAGCCACAGTGTGCACGTCTAAAGTTGCTCACATGGGCTCCACTCATGCTCAGGGAGTTTTTGCGTTTGCTCACACACATGAACAATTAGAGGGAACATTGATTGACAGAGTGTGTACCTTCAGCGGTGAATGATGAGAAGAGGCAACGTTAATCCTTAAATGGTGGAGGTGAAGTGGCATCAGAGTCTCTGTCTCTCTTTACTAGCTTCGTCGAAGCATGTTGCTTATGTAGCTTGTTTCAGCAGATTTGAATTGCTGTTTTGGGCAGTAGATGGGATCTTTGATCCAAAGCACAATTTACATTTAACTAAAATGTTCTTTTCTTTGTGCTCGACAAAAGAAAAGTAGTGAAAATATCTCCATGTTAGCAAACTCGACTTCTGGCTCTGCCATGATCAGACACGCCCCCCTCCCCTCCCCTCCCTCCCTCTCCTCCCTCCACACTCACACACACAGAGCGCACGTCTCTCTTCTCCGGCTTGTGACACAAGAAGAATCAGAACGATGACAGAGCAGCGCTACGATAAAACACACTTTATACTACATAAAAAGTAACGTAAAATAACGCAGTAACGCATCATGTAGTAACGGTAACTGAGTTACTGAATATAAAAAATAACGCGTTAGATTACTAGTTACCGCCGAAACTAACGGCGTTACAGTTACTTTGTAACGCGTTAGTCCCAACACTGGTCATAAATAACATTACATTAATAAAGCTGTGAAAGTCAAATAACAAAGGTAAACATATAATAAATCTATCTGTGGCATGTATTAGTTTAACTTTTGTATTTCATTGCATATAGCGGTGGTGCGTTCAAGGACCCTTGATTAAAGTTACAAACAGAAGCGTCACTAATTTTTAAAAGTTTTGTAAAGTTTGAAGATTTTTTCTGCCATTTAAATATATGTAAGTTTCAGAAAAAAGATGTCATAAATAACATAAAATGAATAAAGCTGTGAAAGTCGTATAACAAGGCTTCTTGGGGTGGTATAGCTCGGTTGGTAGAGTGGCCGTACCAGCAACTTGAGGGTTCCAGGTTCGATCCCCGCTTCCGCCATCCTAGTCACTGCCGTTGTGTCCTTGGGCAAGACACTTTACCCACCTGCTCCCAGTGCCACACACACTGGTTTAAAAGTAACTTAGATATTGGGTTTCACTATGTAAAAGTGCTTTGAGTCACTAGAGAAAAGCGCTATATAAATATAATTTACTTAACTTCTTGTTACTCAGCAGCAGCATTTTGGAACAATGATTTGGTAATATAAGAAAGGTAAACATTTAATAAATCTATCCGTGGCATGTATTAGTATAACTTTTGTATTTCATTGCATATAACGGTGGTGCGTTCAAGGACCCATGATTAAAGTTACAAACAGTGTCACTAATTTTTAAAGATGGGGGATATTTAATAATAAATAATTATAATAATAATAATAATACAAGTTAAAGTTAAAATACCACACACACTAGGTGTTGTGAAAGTTGTCCTCTGCATTTGACCCATCCCCTTGTTCACTCCCTGGGAGGTGAGAGGAGTAGTGAGCAGCAGCGGTGCCGCGCCCGGGAATAATTTTTGGTGATTTAACCCCCCAATTCCAATCCTTGATGCTGAGTGCCAAGCAGGGAGGCAATGGGTCCCATTTTTATAGTCTTTGGTATGACTCGGCCGGGGTTTGAACTCACAACCTACCGATCTCAGGGCGGACACTCTAACCACAAGGCCACTGAGTAGGTGATAATGTGTTATTATGATTTGTGTAATCCACTGATGATACATCTACGTGAATCATCTAAACTGTACTGTACACCCTATATTAAAGGAAAACTTGACATATTTGTAATTGTATTAAAGTGAACAATGACAGGTTATATGATCATTGGTGTCAAACTCTGGCCCGCGGGCCAAATTTGGCCCGCCGTGTAACACTAAAGCTGGCCCGCCGATCCTCCCGGGAGTCTTCCTTCCAGCCAGCCAGCCAGCCGCTGGCCCAGTCACATAACATGTGCGGCTTCTGCACGCACACACATTAGAATGCAACGCATACATCATCAACAGAGATACAGGTTACACTGAGGGTAGCCGAATAAAAAACTTTAACGCTGTTAGAAATACCCGCCACACTGTGAATCCACACCAAACCAGAACCATTTGCAGCATTAACTCTTCCGGGACGCTACAAGGTGTGTGTGTGTGTGTGTGTGGGGGGGGTGTTTGGGAGCGTCCCGGAAGAGTTAGTGCTGCAAAAGATTCTTGGTATTTGTTCTGTTGTGTTTATGTTGTGTTACGGTGCGGATGTTCTCCCGAAATGTGTTTGTCATTCTTGTTTGGTGTAGATTCACAGTGTGGCGTATATTTCTAACAGTGTTAAAGTTTTTTATCCTGGCACCCTCAGTGTAACCTGTATCGCTGTTGATGAAGTATGCTTTGCATTCACTCGTGTGTGCGTACAGAAGCCGCACACATCTTGTGACTCGGTCTGAACGATGTTAGAATGGATGAAAAGCGGACGTGACGATAGCTCGTAGAGTACGTTAAAGGTTAATTTGTTCAACCTTGGCCCGCTGCTTTGTTCAGTTTTAAATTTTGGCCCACTCTGTATTTGAGTTTGACACCCCTGTTCTAGACACTTTATAAGTGAATTTGTTAAAGTTTTTTGTCATAAAAAAAAAAACAAGACCTAATTATTCCGGGGTTATCTACCGTATTTTCCGGACTATAAGGCGCACTTAAAATATATATTTTTTTCTCTCAAAACTCGACAGTGCGCCTTATGACCTGGTGCGCCTAATGCAAGGAATAAGTTTGGTTGAGCTTACCCACCTCGAAGCAATTTTATTTGGCACATGGTGTAAGGATAAGTGAGACCAGTGGATGGCAGTCACACATAAGAGATAAGTGCAGGCTGCACCGTTTGATGTGCTTTCAACATACGAGTACTATTATGGCGTGTGTATGAGGTAAGACATATTATCCAGCGTTTTGTTTACCAATATTAGGCAGAAGCAACTTTTCTTACCTTCTGGTACCTGCTAATCTGTATACAGCCTGAAAAATTGCGCGCATTCGCCTTTGTAGTCCGTGCCGACAACGTAGTCGATAAGCTTCTTCTTTTTCTTTAGAGTGGCCGTGCCAGCAACTTGAGGGTTCCAGGTTTGATCCCCGCTTCCGCCATCCTAATCACTGCCGTTGTGTCCTTTGGCAAGACACTTTACCCACCTGCTGCCAGTGCCACCCACACTGGTTTAAATGTAACTTTGATAACGGGTTTCACTATGTAAAAGTGCTTTCAGTCACTAGAGAAAAGCGCTATATAAATATAATTCACTTCACACTTCACTTCACCTTCTTGTTATGGGACATTCATCCTCCGCTGTTGCCATTTCTAATATAAAGTAGTGTAAAGTTCTTACTTATATCTGTCAGTAAACTCGCCATGAAAGCGCTAAAACATACCGGTGTAGTGACTTTACATTATTCACCCAAGGAAATTTAGTTATTAGAGTTGGCCGGTTTTTCACGGGACACATTTCCGGTGTTGTTTCCGGATGAGGAGATGCTGCTCCGTTATTGATTTAAGTAAAGTCTGAATGTCATTAAAACAGTTAGCTCCATCTTTTGACACTTCTTCCACTCCCGTCCTTGCACGCTACACCGCTACAACAAAGATGACGGGGAGAAGACGCTGCCGAAGGTGAGCGCCTTGAAGATAAGGGTGTAACGGTACGTGTATTTGTATTGAACCGTTTCGGTACAAGGGGTTCGGTTCGGAACGGAGGTGCCCCGAACGAGTTTCCACACGGACATATTAAGTAGTGTACCACACGTTGTGTAAACAATGCACACCGAGGCACAACACACGGCATGCTAGCAACGACCGGGCTACGACAACATGTAAAAGCCAGAGCTGGAAGACCCTCCTGCCTCGTTAAGATCTCCCGTTTGGGAACACTTCGGCTTTGAGGTGCAATACAACAATGGAGGACAAGAGGTGGACAAAGCAAAAGCGGTTTGCCGACATTGTTCAGCAGCGGTAGGGTATGCTTCTGGCAACACGTCAAACATGCTAACCCATTTTGAAGCGGCACCACCCCCAAGTGAACATCGCTTCAACGAATAGAAAGACGAACAAACACAGCTCCCCACCACATTCAAGCAGCCTTTCCTCGGCGAGTCAGGCAGGGCTAAAGCAACAACAAATGCCGTTGGTGTTTTTATAGCAGCAGATTTAAGACCATATTGCATTAAAACATAGATTTTGATCCACTTCTATGGTGGAAGAACAGTGAGCCCATATATCCTCTTACTGCCAAGTTAGCCAGGCACTACCTCGCCATACCTGCTACCTACTTGCCCAGTGAAAGGGTATTTTCCACAGCTGGAGACATTGTAACTGCAAGCAGGTCTGCTCTTTCTACAGACAATTTGGATACATTTATTTTTCTGGCAAAAAACATGAAGATTGAGTGAAAGTCACCAGGGTTAAAGGCTGGCGGGGAAAAAAATAAAAGTTAATCTGAGGCTGAGTTGACTTGAAACTGTTTAATGTTGCACTTTTTATGTGTAGAAGAAAAGTTTTGTCATTTTATTTAATCCGAGCAACAACTTGAAGCAGTTTAATGTTGCATTTTATGTGTAGAAATGCATACTTGCCAACCCTCCCGGATTTTCCGGGAGACTCCCGAAATTCAGCGCCTCTCCCGAAAACCTCCCGGGACAAATGTTCTCCCGAAAATCTCCCGAAATTCAGGCAGAGCTGGTGGCCACACCCCCTCCAGCTCCATGCGGACCTGAGTGACGTGTTGACAGCCTGTTCACACGTCCGCTTTCCCACATTATAAACAGCTAATGATGGAGGGCGAGTTCTTGGTTTCTTATGTGGGTTTATTGTTAGGCAGTTTCATTAACGTCCTCCCAGCGCGGCAACAACACACAACAACAGCAGTCAAGTTTTCGTCTACCGTAAAGCAGTTCGTCTGCCGTAAACAGCAATGTTGTGACACTTTTAAACAGGACAATACTGCCATCTACTGTACATGCATATGTGACCCACCCATAATGTGTCACATTTTTGTGTTGATTTATTTATTTTATTTTGTGGTTTGAATTCGTTTTTGGAGCTGTCATTACACATTTATCAGTATTCACATTGGTCAGTAGGGGGCAGTAGGGCGTTTCTTCCCAATTGAATGCTATCACCTGCAGACCGGAAGTGTCTTGTCATTCTGATAAGAGCGACCAGTCTGTGAACAATTGAAACGTCCTGTGTGCTTTTTCCTCCTGTATAACAGGTTAGTTTTGGTGAATCAACTCACTGAATAATATCCATGTGATCTTTATAAGTTTAAGTACACATTCTGATGGTGGAGCCTAACTCTAAAGTGTTTGTGAGATGTAGTTTGTATTTGCGAATGAATCCAGTGTACAGCTGCAGTAATCAATACAAAAAGGCGACGTGAGTGCGCAATGTTTATATAGGAACTTCTGATCCTAATTCAGACTCCCAAATTAGAGCTCCCGTTTTCTTATTGATTTTATAATGTATATTTGTATAATGTGTGTGTTCTGAAATAGTGACAGAGAATAGAACAAGGATGGACAATTCAACCCTTAACTCAACAATGAGTAGATGAGTGTTATGTGTGTGTATGTGTGTAAATAAATGAACGCTGAAATTCAAGTATTTCTCTTATTTATATATATATATTTATACAGTCAAGAAAATAAGTATTTGAACACCCTGCTATTTTGCAAGTTCTCCCACTTCGAAATCATGGAGGGGTCTGAAATTTTCACGGTAGGTGCATGTCCACTGTATGAGAGATAACCTAAAAAGAGAAATCCAGAAACCACAATCTATGATTTTTTTAACAATTTATTTGTGTGATACAGCTGAAAATAAGTATTTGAACACCTGTCTATCAGCTAGAATTCTGACCCTCAAAGACCTGTTAGTCCGCCTTTAAAAGTCCTCCTCCACTCCACTGTATAATCCTGAATCAAATGCACCTGTGTGAGGTCGTTACCTGCATAAAGACACCTGTCCACCCCATACAATCAGTAAGACCCAAACATTCAGCATGGCTAAGACCAAAGAGCTGTCCAAAGACACCAGAGACAAAATTGTACAACTCCACAAGGATGGAAAGGGCTACAGAGAAATATTTGCCAAGCAGCTTGGTGAAAAAAGGTCCACTGTTGGAGCAATCATTAGAATATGGAAGAAGCTAAACATGACGGTCAATCTCAATGGGAGTGGAGCCCCATGCAAGATATCGCCTCATGGGGTCTCAATGATGCTAAGAAAGGTGAGGAATCAGCCCAGGACTACACGGCAGGACTTGTTCAATGACCTGAAAAGAGCTGGGACCACTGTTTCCATGGTCACTGTTGGTAATACACTAAGACGTCATGCTTTGAAATCATGCATGGCACGGAAGGTTCCCCTGCTTGAACCAGCACATGTTAAGGCCTGTCTTAAGTTTGACAATGACCATTTGGATGATCCAGAGGAGTCATGGGAGAAAGTTTTGTGGACAGATGAGACCAAAATTGACCTTTTTGGTCATAATTCCACTATGCGTGTTTGGAGAAAGAAGAATGATGCGTAGCATCCCAAGAACACCATCCCTACTGTGAAGCATGGGGGTGGTAGCATCATGCTTTGGGGGTGTTTTTCTGCTCATGGGACAGGACGACTGTACTGTATTAAGGAGAGGATGACTGCAGCCATGTATTGTGAGATTTTGGCCAAAAACCTCCTTCCCACAGTCAGATCATTGAAGATGAGTCGTGGCTGGATCTTCCAACATGACAATGACCCAAAGCACACAGCCAGGAAAACCAAGAAGTGGTTTCGTAAGAACCATATCAAGGTTCTGGAGTGGCCTAGCCATTCTCCAGACCTAAATCCAATTGAAAATCTTTGGAGGGAGCTGAAAGTCTGTGTTACTCAGCGACAGCCCAGAAACCTGACTGATCTAGAGAAGATCTGTGTGGAGGAGTAGGCCAAAATCCCTCCTGCAGTCTGTGCAAACCTGGTGAAGAACTACAGGAAACGTTTGACCTCTGTAATTGCAAACAAAGGCTACTCTACCAAATATTAATGTTGGTGTTCAAATACTTATTTTCAGCTGTATCACACAAATAAATTGTTAAAAAATCATAGATTGTGATTTCCGGATTTTTCTTTTTAGGTTATCTCTCATACAGTGGACATGCACCTGCCATGAAAATTTCAGACCCCTCCATGATTTCTAAGTGGGAGAACTTGCAAAATAGCAGGGTGTTCAAATACTTATTTTCTTGACTGTATATATATATATACATATATATATATATATATATATATGTATATATATATATATATATATAGCTAGAATTCATTGAAAGTCAAGTATTTCTTATATATATATCTTAACCACGCCCCCGACCCCCCCACCCCTCACCTCCCGAAATCGGAGGTCTCAAGGTTGGCAAGTATGGAAATGTTACACTTTATATGTAAAAAGGTTTTGTTAAGACACCAATTCTGAGCCTTATCTTATTTAGTTTTATTTAGTTTTTATTTTATATATGTTGACCACATTAACCCTGGCAATCGACCCTGTGTGTATATTAGGGCTGTGAATCTTTGGGTGTCCCACGATTCGATTCAATAACGATTCTTGGGGTCACGATTCGATTCAAAATCGATTTTTTTTTCTCGATTCAACGCGATTCTCCATTCAAAAACGATATTTTCCCGATTCAAAGCGATTCTCTGTTCATTCAATACATAGGATTTCAGCAGGATCTACCCCAGTCTGCTGACATGCAAGCAGAGTAGTAGATTTTTGGAAAAAGCTTTTATAATTGTAAAGGACAATGTTTTATCAACTGATTGCAATAATGTACATTTGTTTTAACTATTAAATGAACCAAAAATATTACTAATTTTATCTTTGTGAAAATATTGGACACAGTGTGTTGTCAAGCTTATGAGATGCGATGCAAGTGTAAGCCACTGTGACACTATTGTTCATTTTTTTTATTTTTATAAATGTCTAATGATAATGTCAATGAGGGATTTTTAATCACTGCTATGTTTAAATTGTAACTAATATTGATATTGTTGTTGATAATATTAATTTTTGTTTCACTATTTTTGGTTTGTTCTGTGTCGTGTTTGTGTCTCCTCTCAATTGCTCTGAGTGTTGCTGGGTCAGGTTTGGTTTTGGAATTGGATTGCATTGTTATGGTATTGCTATGTATTGTTTTGTTGGATTGATTAATTTAAAAAAAAAAAAAAAAAAAAAAAAAAAAAAAAAATTGATTTTTAAAAAATGAGAATCGATTCTAAATCACACAACGTGAGAATCGCGATTCGAATTCGAATCGATTTTTTTCCCACACCCCTAGTGTATATGTATGTTATTGTTATCCTTAGCATTCATGACTGCCTGCTGTTGCACTGATCAGCCTAGTGGTGGCTCACATCCATCACACACACAGCTATTTCTATTTTTGGCCAGAATTTTTATAGTGTTCCCAATGTTAAAAAGATAAAGCCATTGTTTGCAAATTTGATAAATAAATAACCAGAAAATGTATATTTTGTTGTTTTCTTACTGTACCGAAAATGAACCGAACCGTGACCTCTAAACCGAGGTACTGTCATGTTTGTGTAATCATGTTTTGTTTTAGTCATGTTTTGTTTTGTTTAGTTATTGGACTCTTTAGTTTCTGGCTTTTCACTCCCTTGTCTTGTTTCCATGGTTACCCATTAGTTTCACCTGTTCCACGTTTGCACTCATTGTGCACTCTTGTTTGTCACCATAGCAACCCATTAGTTTTCACCTGCCCTCACGACTCACGCACCTGTCTTTAATCATGTCACTATTATTTAAGCTTCCAGTTGCCAGGCTGTCTGTCTGGCGACATCATACCCCTGTCACACTCTGTTTACCTCTGCGCACTTCATGCCATGTCCAAGTAAGTTTTTTCTATTCATACCACAGTTAGCGACTTTTGTTCATGTCCTTAGTTTTTTGCTCACGTGCAAGTATTTGTTTCATTAGTCAAGTTTGTACTTCCGCCTTGTGCGCGCCTTTAGTTTGTTCTTTTTTTGATAATATTTAATAAATCATGTACTTACATTCCCGTCTCCCCCGAGCCAACTTTCCGTTGCCTTCCGGAAAAACAAAACCCAAGGACCAAGTCATGACAGGTACGTACCGAACCGAAATTTTTGTGTACCGTTACACCCTTACTTGAAGATGATCCGTAAAACATGATCCATGTAACATTTTGAACAAATAACCACCATTACATGTTATATAGACCACAAGGAACTGTTTTCCATTTTAAAAATACATAAATAATATGACTCCTTTAATGCGCCCTATAATCTATAAAAATAGACCATTCATCGGCAGTGCGTTTTATAATCCAGTGGGCCTTATGGTCCGGAAAATACGGTATGTTTCGTTAGTCAGACAAAAATATAAGATCTTCTAATCATCCACAACAACATCGTTATTCACACTCTTAGTGATGTAAGAATTAAACGTCCAAAACTTGTAAACCAGCAAATATAGATCATTGACTGCATAGTTTGTATTAACTGAGACTAGTCAAACAGTTCACCAAAATAGCAACATTTTTGTATGTCACAGGCACAATTTTTGGTCTAAATCAGTGGTTCTTAACCTTGTTTGAGTTACAGAATCCTACCAATTTCATATGCACATTCACCGAATCCCTCTTTAGTGAAAAAAAAATATATATATTTTTTTTCAAATTCAAGAAAAAGTTATGTTTTTTTACTGGTGCACAAAATGAACCGCGCATGAACATCACCTTGTTCAAAGAACAAAACCACAACAAATTACACACCTTACACACATTACCATGAATTGGTTAACGTGGACCCCGACTTAAACAAGTTGAAAAACTTATTTGGGTGTTACCATTTAGTGGTCAATGGTACGGAATATGTGCTGTACTGTGTAAACTGTACTGTTTCATATAATGTATTCTCTTCCTTTGCAATCTACTAGTAAAAGTTTCAATCAATCAATCAATCAATCAAAAAACCTGCAAATCAGATGGAAAATTTGAAGGAACATTGTTTGGGGTCATCCATAATACGCCGAGAGGGAGAGGTTTTTTATTTACACGATAAATCTGATGTGTCTTTACCTCCGTGGCGGAGACTACGCCGAACCCCTGAAGCCGTCTCACCGAACCCCTAGGGTTTGATTGAACCCAGGTCGAGAACCACTGATCTAACTATTATAGTTTTGAGGTTAATAATGAATGATGATTCATTACCTAACACCCATGTTGTCAAAATCTCCCCAAACCAGTCCCAAACGTTTGTGCTTGGTTAGGGCAAAACCTTTTGCAGCACAGACAAACGAGTCAAGTTGTGGAGAGTTTGACAAAGTTGGGGGACTGTTTATGAATAATAGCATGCGCCCAATGGTCCGTACAATACGGTAAGTATGTCAATCTCATCTTTAAAAAACAAAAAACCTAATTAAGGTTTTACATGTGTTTTTATGGTTTCAACAAAATTCATGCAACGATTAGTATTTTAGTACATATAGAAATATCAAGTGTGTGTGTATGGGGTGGCAACGTTGGGTTTAGGGTGGGATAGGGGGCCCTTTTGTAGTTTTGTGGATGTAAGCACAGAAATTGGTGCTCTGCCCCTGGTTTCATGCACATATGATTTAGAACTGCTACTGACAGATTACCGTGGCATCAGTTTGCTAGATTCCATTGGACAATATTTACAATAATCAGGGCAAATGATGTAATGTTTGAGGCAAAAATGGGCATTTCAAAATAAAAGGAGCAGAACTTGTTTCCACTAGATGGAGCTCATGCTTCATGCGATATAATCTGGAACACAACGCTTCATGGTGTTGAAGTGTGCAGATGTAAGAATTAAACGTCCAAAACTTGTAAACCAGCAATTATAAATAGCTTACTGCATAGTTTGTATTAACAGAGACTAGTCATCTTCAGTAATGCGGACACTGTATCGATCCGTTGTGGTGAAGAAGGAGCTGAGCCGGAAGGCAAAGCTCTCAATTTACCGGTCGATCTACGTTTCCAACCTCAGCTTTGGGTTATGACCGAAAGGACAAGATCACGGGTACAAGCGGCCGAAATTTGTTTCCTCCGCCGGGTGGCGGGGCTCTCCCTTAGAGATAGGGTGAGAAGCTTTGCCATCCGGGAACGTTGACAGAAACTAGTCAAACAGTTCACCAAAATAGCAACATTTTTGTATGTCACAGGCACAATTTTTGGTCTAACTATTATAGTTTTGAAGTTAATAATCAATTATGATTTATTACCAAACACCCACGTTGTCAAAATCTCCCCAAACCAGTCCCAAACGTTTGTGCTTGGTTAGGGCAAAACCTTTTGCAGCACAAACAAAGGAGACAAGTTGGGGGGATTTTTACATGGTTGGGGGACTGTTTATGAATAATAACATGCACCTTATGGTCCGGAGAATATGGTAAATATGTCAATCTCATCTTTAAGAAACTAAAATTCTAATTAAGGTTTTTACATGTGTTTTTATTGTTTTTTACATGGTTGGGGGACTGTTTATGAATAATAACATGCACCCTATGGTCCAGAGAATATGGTAAATATGTCAATCTCATCTTTAAGAAACTAAAATTCTAATTAAGGTTTTTACATGTGTTTTTATTGTTTCAACAAAATTCTTGCAAAAACTTGTACATATAGAAATATCAAGTGTGTGTGTATGGGGTGGTGACGTCGGGATTAGGGTGGAATAGGGGGCCCTTTTGTAGTTTTGTGGATGTAAGCACAGAAATTGGTGCTCTGCCCCTGGTTTCATGCACATATGATTTAGAACTGCCACTGACAGATTACCGTGGCATCAATTTGCTAGATTATTTACAATAATCAGTGCAAATGATGTAATGTTTGAGGCAAAAATGGGCATTTCAAAATAAAAGGAGCAGAACTTGTTTCAACTAGATGGAGCTCATGCTTCATGTGATATAATCTGGAACACAACGCTTCATGGTGTTGAAGTGTGCAGATGTAAGAATTAAACGTCCAAAACTTGTAAACCAGCAATTATAAATAATTTACTGCATAGTTTGTATTAACAGAGACTAGTCATCTTCAGTAATGCGGACGCTGTATCGATCCGTTGTGGTGAAGAAGGAGCTGAGCCGGAAGGCAAAGCTCTCAATTTACCGTTCGATCTACATTCCCATCCTCAGCTTTGGGTTATGACCGAAATGACAAGATCACGGGTACAAGCGGCCGAAATTAGTTTCGGGTGGCGGGGCTCTCCCTTAGAGATAGGGTGAGAAGCTCTGCCATCCGGGAATGTTGACAGAGACTAGTCAAACAGTTCACCAAAATAGCAACATTTTTGTATGTCAAAGGCACAATTTTTGGTCTAACTATTATAGTTTTGAAGTTAATAATCAATTATGATTCATTACCAAACACCCACGTTGTCAAAATCTCCCCAAACCAGTCCCAAACGTTTGTGCTTGGTTAGGGCAAAACCTTTTGCAGCCCAAACAAATGAGACAAGTTGGGGAGATTTTGACAAAGTTGGGGGACTGTTTGTGAATAATAACATGCGCCCTATGGTCCGGAGAATACCGTAAATATGTGTAGTGGTATTTCTGACCTTTTGAACTATATTTTGTGTCTGTCGAAGTCCGAAAAGAGAGTCTGTCGAAAAGCCTTAAAGGGGAACATTATCACAATTTCAGAATGGTTAAAACCATTAAAAATCAGTTCCCAGTGGCTTATTATATTTTTCGAAGTTCTTTTCAAAATTTTACCCATCATGCAATATCCCTAAAAAAAAAGCTTCAAAGTGCCTGATTTTAACCATCGTTATATACACCCGTCCATTTTCCTGTGACGTCACACAGTGAAGCCAACACAAACAAACGTGGCGGAAAGAACAGCAAGCTATAGCGACATTAGCTCAGATTCAGACTCGGATTTCAGCGGCTTAAGCGATTCAACAGATTACGAGTGTATTGAAACGGATGGTTGTAGTGTGGAGGCGGGTAGCGGAAACAAAATTGAAGAAGAAACTGAAGCTATTGAGCCATATCGGTTTGAACCGTATGCAAGCGAAACCGACGAAAACGACACGACAGCCAGCGACACGGGAGAAAGCGAGGACGAATTCGGCGATCGCCTTCTAACCAACGATTGGTATGTGTTTGTTTGGCATTAAAGGAAACTAACAACTATGAACTAGGTTTACAGCATATGAAATACATTTGGCAACAACATGCACTTTGAGAGTGCAGACAGCCCAATTTTCATCAATTAATATATTCTGTAGACATACCCTCATCCGCGCTCTTTTCCTGAAAGCTGATCTGTCCAGTTTTGGAGTTGATGTCAGCAGGCCATGGAAGCTAGGGTCGATAGGGGGTTTAGCTCACTCGTCTGCGGGAACAAACTGCCGCCATTGCTTGCCGTGCTAGCGAGGTCCTTTGTCCCTGAATTGCTCACACACTCCGGCAGATTCAATGGGGGTCTGGCGGCAGATTTCTTTGACTTTATCGTTGGAAATGCATCTGCTTTGAGTGTCGCAGGATATCCACACATTCTTGCCATCTCTGTCGTAGCATAGCTTTCGTCGGTAAAGTGTGCGGAAAAAACGTCCAATTTCTTGCCACTTTCGCATCTTTGGGCCACTGGTGCAACTCGAATCCGTCCCTGTTCGTGTTGTTACACCCTCCGACAACACACCGACGAGGCATGATCTCTCCAAGGTACGGAAAACAGTCGAAAAAATGGAAAATAACAGAGCTGATTTGACTCGGTGTTTGAGAAAATGGTGGATTGCTTCCCGATGTGACGCCACGTTGTGACGTCATCGCTCCGAGAGCGAATATTAGAAAGGCGTTTAATTCGCCAAAATTCACCCATTTAGAGTTCGGAAATCGCTTTTTTCTGCAACATCAAGGTATATATTGACGCTTACATAGGTCTGGTGATAATGTTCCCCTTTAAGAATGTCTGCTCGTTTCTTTTTTTCTATTCTGAACCATTGAAGGACTATATGTGGGTTATAGTTGAACGAGTGGTCAGTCCGACCATTCTACAAAATGTTTTGATTGTTTGTTATGGCTAAATGATTCAATGAGGTTGCAGAGTAAACATGTTCAAAACAACGGGACCTTGACACATGAGGAAAACAGATAAATGGCCATTAGACCAAGCCTATGGGTGATTCGCATGATTCTCGATTCAGAAAACGTCTCCGGAGGATGTTGCCTGTTTGCATAAAATTCAATCCAACTTTGTACTTTTTGATTATGGGTAAATAAAACTTTTGTACTAAATTCACTTTTGTTGCTGTTTAAGATTCGGACCATCCACCACAATGTCAATCTCATCTTTAAGAAACAAAAATTCTAATTAAGGTTTTTACATGCGTTTTTATGGTTTCAACAACATTCATGCAATAGCGTGTACATATAGAAATATCAAGTGTGTGTGTATGGGGTGGCGACGTTGGGATAGGGGGCCCTTTAGTACTAACCCCGTTTCCATATGAGTTGGGAAATTGTGTTAGATGTAAATATAAACGGAATACAATTATTTGAAAATCCTTTTCAACCCATATTCAGTTGAATGCACAACAAAGACAAGATAGGGACGGCGTGGCGCAGTGGAAGAGTGGCCGTTCGCAACCCGAGCGTCCCTGGTTCAATCCCCACCTAGTACCAACCTCGTCATGTCCGTTGTGTCCTGAGCAAGACACTTCACCCTTGCTCCTGATGGGTGCTGGTTAGCGCCTTGCATGGCAGCTCCCTCCATGTGTGTGTGAATGGGTAAATGTGGAAGTAGTGTCAAAGCGCTTTGAGTACCTTGAAGGTAGAAAAGCGCTATACAAGTACAACCCATTTATCATTTATATTTGATGTTCAAACTCATAAACTTTTTTTTTTTTCTGCAAATAATAATTAACTTAAAATTTCATGGCTGCAACACGTGCCAAAGTAGTTGGGAAAGGGCATGTTCACCACTGTGTTACATGGCCTTTCCTTTTAACAACACTCAGTAAACGTTTGGGTGAGGAGACACATTTTTTAAGCTTCTCAGGTGGAATTCTTTCCCATTCTTGCTTGATGTACAGCTTAAGTTGTTCAACAGTCCAGGGGTCTCCATTGTGGTATTTTAGGCTTCATAATGCGCCACACATTTTCAATGGGAGACAGGTCTGGACTACAGGCAGGCCAGTCTAGTACCCGCACTCTTTTACTATGAAGCCACGTTGATGTAACACGTGGCTTGGCATTGTCTTGCTGAAAATAAGCAGGGGCGTCCATGGTAACGTTGCTTGGATGGCAACATATGTTGCTCCAAAACCTGTATGTACCTTTCAGCATTAATGGCGCCTTCACAGATGTGTAAGTTACCCATGTCTTGGGTACTAATACACCCCCATACCATCACAAGTGCTGGCTTTTACACTTTGCGCCTATAACAATCCGGATGGTTCTTTTCCTCTTTGGTCCGGAGGACACGACGTCCACAGTTTCCAAAAACAATTTGAAATGTGGACTCGTCAGACCACAGAACACTTTTCCACTTTGTATCAGTCCATCTTAGATGAGCTCAGCCCCAGCGAAGCCGACGGCGTTTCTGGGTGTTGTTGATAAACGGTTTTCGCCTTGCATAGGAGAGTTTTAACTTGCACTTACAGATGTAGCGACCAACTATAGTTACTGACAGTGGGTTTCTGAAGTGTTCCTGAGCCCACGTGGTGATATCCTTTACACACTGATGTCGCTTGTTGATACGGTACAGCCTGAGGGATCGAAGGTCACAGGCTTAGCTGCTTACGTGCAGTGATTTCTCCAAATTCTCCGAACCCTTTGATGATATTACAGACCGTAGATGGTGAAATCCCTAAATTCCTTGCAATAGCTGGTTGAGATAGGTTTTTCTTAAACTGTTCAACAATTTGCTCACGCATTTGTTGACAAAGTGGTGACCCTCGCCCCATCTTTGTTTGTGAATGACTGAGCATTTCATGTAATCTACTTTTATACCCAATCATGGCACCCACCTGTTCCCAATTTGCCTGTTCACCTGTGGGATGTTCCAAATAAGTGTTTGATGAGCATTCTTCAACTTTATCAGTATTTATTGCCACCTTTCCCAACTTCTTTGTCACGTGTTGCTGGCATCAAATTCTAAAGTTAATGATTATTTGCAAAAAAAAAAAAGGTTTATCAGTTTGAACATCAAATATGTTGTCTTTGTAGCATATTCAACTGAATATGGGTTGAAAATGATTTGCAAATCATTGTATTCCGTTTATATTTACATCCAACACAATTTCCCAACTCATATGGAAACGGGGTTTGTAGTTTTATGGATGGAAGCACAGAAATTGGTGCTATGCCCCTGGTTTCATGCACATATGATTTAGAACTGCTACTGACAGATTACCGTGGCATCAATTTGCTAGATTCCATTGGTAAATATTTACAATAATCAGTGCAAATGATGTAATGTTTGAGGCAAAAATGGTCATTTCAAAATAAAAGGAGCAGAACTTGTTTCCACTAGATGGAGCTCATGCTTCATGCGATATAATCTGGAACACAACGCTTCATGGTGTTGAAGTGTGCAGATGTAAGAATTAAACGTCCAAAACTTGTAAACCAGCAATTATAAATAATTTACTGCATAGTTTGTATTAACAGAGACTAGTCAAACAGTTCACCAAAAATAGCGACATTTTTGTATGTCACAGGCACAATTTTTGGTCTAACTATTATAGTTTTGAAGTTAATAATGAATTATGATTCATTACCAAACACCCACGTTGTCAAAATCTCCCCAAACCAGTCCCAAACGTTTGTGCTTGGTTAGGGCAAAACCTTTTGCAGCACAAACAAATGAGACAAGTTGGGGAGATTTTGACAAGGTTGGGGGACTGTTTATGGTCCGGAGAATACGGTAAATATGTCAATCTCATCTTTAAGAAACTAAAAACCTAATTAAGGTTTTTACATGTGTTGTTATGGTTTCAACAGAATTCATGCAATAATTAGTATTTTAGTACATATAGAAATATCAAGTGTGTGTGTATGGGGTGGCAACGTTGGGTTTAGGGTGGGATAGGGGGCCCTTTAGTAGTTTTGTGGATGGAAGCACAGATATTGGTGCTCTGCCCCTGTTTTCATGCACATATGATTTACACTGCAAAAACTGAAATCTAAGTAGGATTGAATACCTCAAAAAAGGGTGATATTTTCTCATTTTCTGTCTGATAAGATAATTCTTCTCACTAAGCAGATTTTATGTTAGTGTTTTACTTGTTTTAAGTGTTTTGGTCCTAAATTATCTTAGTAAGCTATTAGTTAGTTAGAGATTTTATGACCTATATTGAGTAAAACATGCTTGAAACTAGAACATCAACTGTTGCAAAGCTGTCATCATCAACACTCACAAGTATAAAACTACTTTTTTAAAGTAATAATTTCTTACTTCAAGCATGAAAAAAAATCATGATTTTGACACAATTGTGTCTCATAATTAAAACAGATGACAGCCAAATGGACTTTTTTCAATGAAACAATAGACAATACATACTCATAAAGTAGTACAGTTGGCACAGTACAGGAAACTGACAGTTAATACTTAAACATTTAACATGTGTTATTTCAAACAGTTTTGAACAGAAATAGTTCATGCACATTCAGATAAATTCTTCAAAATGACAATAATAAAAAAAAAAAATGTCCGGGCTGTATGTATGCGCACTAATTGACTGAAAGAGCACGCACTTGACACGATGATGTCATGTTATCGATGGAAAAAATCATTTTAGACCATATGATTTGCCTGAGCGGCTCGGAGACCTTGAGAGTAACAAGCAGTTGCCTTGTTGCCTTTCCATTAAGAAAAATAAATTAGATTTTAGTATAAGTTTGCTGGTTTCAAGAAATGTAATGCTGAGTGCATATCAATATGTCAAGATAATGGCACTAGCATTTACTTAATTTAAGAATATTTTTCAACATATTGAGCAAAAAAGTATCTTTTTTTTCTATCAAGAAAAGTGCACTTGTTATTAGTGAGGGTATACTTATTTTAAGGTATTTTTGGGTTCATTGAGGTTAGCTAATTTTACTTGTTTTGGAAAGTCTTGACAAGCCACATTTTCTTGTTCTATTGGCAGATAATTTGGCTTAGTTCAAATAAAATACCTTTAATTTTTGTTTTGTTTTTCTTGTTTTTGACCACTGACTTTTTGCAGTGTAGAACTGCCACTGACAGATTACCGTGGCATCAATTTGCTAGATTCCATTGGTAAAAATTTACAATAATCAGTGCAAATGATGTAATGTTTGAGGCAAAAATGGGCATTTCAAAATAAAAGGAGCAGAACTTGTTTCCACTAGATCGGGGGTCGGCAACCCGCGGCTCTAGAGCCGCATGCTGCTCTTTAGCGCCGCCGTAGTGGCTCTCTGGAGCTTTTTAAAAAATGTATGAAAAATGGAAAAAGATGAGGGGGAAATTTTTTTTTTTTTTTTTAGTATGTTTTCTGTAGGAGGATAAACATGACACAAACCTCCCTAATTGTTATAAAGCACACTGTTTATATTAAACATGCTTCACTGATTCGAGTATTTGGCGAGCGCCGTTTTGTCCTACTAATTTTGGCGGTCCTTGAACTCACCTTAGTTTGTTTACATATATAACTTTCTCCGACTTCCTAGGACGTGTTTTATCCTTTTTCTGTCTCATTTTGTCCACCAAACTTTTAACTTTGTGCATCAATGCACAAAGGTGAGTTTTGTCGATGTTATTGACATGTGTAGAGTGCTAATCAGACATATTTGGTCACTCCATGACTGTGAGTTAATCGATGCTAACATGCTATTTAGGCCAGCGATATGTACATATTGCATCATTATGCCTCGTTTGTAGCTACATTTGAGGTCATTTAGTTTCCTTTAAGTCCTCTTAATTCAATGTATATCTCATGACACACTATCTGTATGTAATATGGCTTTTAATTTTTTGCGGCTCCAGACAAATGTGTTTTTGTATTTTTGGTCCAATATGGCTCTTTCAACATTTTGGGTTGCCGACCCCTGGACTAGATGGAGCTCATGCTTCATAGTGATATAATCTGGAACACAACGCTTCATGGTGTTGAAGTGTGCAGATGTAAGAATGAAACGTCCAAAACTTGTAAACCAGCAATTATAAATAATTTACTGCATAGTTTGTATTAACAGAGACTAGTCAAACAGTTCACCAAAATAGCGACATTTTTGTATGTCACAGGCACAATTTTTGGTCTAACTATTACAGTTTTGAAGTTAATAATGAATTATGATTCATTACCAAACACCCACGTTGTCAAAATCTCCCCAAACCAGTCCCAAACGTTTGTGCTTGGTTAGGGCAAAACCTTTTGCAGCACAAACAAATGAGACAAGTTGGGGAGATTTTGCCAAAGTTGGGGGACTGTTTGTGAATAATAACATGCGCCCTATGGTCCGGAGAATACGGTAAATATGTCAATCTCATCTTTAAGAAACTAAAAACCTAATTAAGGTTTTTACATGTGTTGTTATGGTTTCAACAGAATTCATGCAATAATTAGTATTTTAGTACATATAGAAATATCAAGTGTGTGTGTATGGGGTGGCAATGTTGGGTTTAGGGTGGGATAGGGGGTCCTTTTGTAGTTTTGTGGATGGAAGCACAGAAATTGGTGCTCTGCCCCTGGTTTCATGCACATATGATTTACACTACAAAAACTGAAATCTAAGTAAGATTAAATATCTCAAATAAGGGTGATATTTGCTTATTTTTTGTCTGATAAGATAATTCTTCTCACTAAGCAGATTTTTTTATTATAGTGTTTTACTTGTTTTAAGTGTTTTGGTCCTAAATTATCTTAGTAAGCTATTAGTTTGTAGCTGAGATTTTATGACCTATATTGACTAAAACATGCTTGAAACTAGAACATCAACTGTTGCAAAGCTGTCATCATCAACACTCACAAGTATAAAACTACTTTTTTAAAGTAATAATTTCTTACTTCAAGCATGAAAAAAATCATGATTTTGACACAATTGTGTCTCATAATTAAAACAGATGACAGCCAAATGGACTTTGCAGTTTTATTTTCAATGAAACAATAGAAAATACGTAGTCATATAGTGGTACAGTTGGCACAGTACAGCAAACTGACAGTTAATATTTTAACATTTAACATGTGACATTTCAAACAATTTTGAACAGAAATAGTTTATATTCAGATAAATTCTTCAAAATTACAGGTTGTATGTATGCGCACTAATTGACTGAAAGCGCACGCACTTGGCGCGATGATGTCATGTTATCGATGGAAAAATGCATTTTCAGACCGTATGATTTGCCTGAGCGGCTAGGAGACCTTGAGAGTAACAAGCGGTAGCCTTGTTGCCTTTCTATTAAAAACAATAAATGTGAGATAGGCTCCAGCGCTCCCCGCGACCCCGAAGGGAATAAGCGGTAGAAAATGGATGGATGGATAGTTTTTAGTATAAATTTGCTGGTTTCAAGAAATGTAATGCCGAGCGCATATCATTATGTCAAGATAATGGCACTAGCATTTACTTCATTTAAAGGGGAACATTATCACAATTTCAGAATGGTTAAAACCATTAAAAATCAGTTCCCAGTGGTTTATTTTATTTTTCGAAGTTTTTTTCAAAATTTTACCCATCACGCAATATCCCTAAAAAAAGCTTCAAAGTGCCTGATTTTAACCATCGTTATATACACCCGTCCATTTTCCCGTGACGTCACACAGTGATGCCAATACAAACAAACATGGCGGATAGAACAGCAAGGTATAGCGACATTAGCTCGGATTCAGACTCGGATTCAGACTCGGATTTCAGCGGCTTAAGCGATTCAACAGATTACACATGTATTGAAACGGATGGTTGTAGTGTGGAGGCAGGTAGCGCAAACGAAATTGAAGAAGAAACTGAAGCTATTGAGCCATATCGGTTTGAACCGTATGCAAGCGAAACCGACGAAAACGACACGACAGCCAGCGACACGGGAGAAAGCGAGGACGAATTCGGCGATCGCCTTCTAACCAACGATTGGTATGTGTTTGTTTGGCATTAAAGGAAACTAACAACTATGAACTAGGTTTACAGCATATGAAATACATTTGGCAACAACATGCACTTTGAGATTGCAGACAGCCCATTTCAGGCGCGCTAAGAACATATATTTTTCCACAATTTCAGCACTCAGGTTAACTATACCTAAATAGACACAAAATACTTGTTCAGCACTCAGGTTAACTATACCTAAATAGACACAAAATACTGCATTACACAAGACTACCCGAATGTACTCGAATGATTGAAAAAAAGAAATGTTTTTAAGCTAAATTATTGGTAAACACAGTTTATGTATAATAATTTACGTAAAACTGCGAGTAATGAATAAAGTTTTCATCAAATAATATATTCTGTAGACATACCCTCATCCGCTCTCTTTTCCTGAAAGCTGATCTGTCCAGTTTTGGAGTTGATGTCAGCATCTGCTTTGAGTGTCGCAGGATATCCACACATTCTTGCCATCTCTGTCGTAGCATAGCTTTCGTCGGTAAAGTGTGCGGAACAAACGACTGACCATTTCGTCGGCTTTCCCCACAGCCTCGTATTTTGAACAAATTTCGTCCAATTTCTTGCCACTTTCGCATCTTTGGGCCACTGGTGCAACTTGAATCCGTCCCTGTTCGTGTTGTTATACCCTCCGACAACACACCGACGGAAGTGAGAAAATGGCGGATTGCTTCCCGATGTGACGTCACCGAGAGCGAATAATAGAAAGGCGTTTAATTCGCCAAAATTCACCCATTTAGAGTTCGGAAATCGGTTAAAAAAATATATGGTCTTTTTTCTGCAACATCAAGGTATATATTGATGCTTACATAGGTCTGGTGATAATGTTCCCCTTTAAGAATATTTTTCAATATATTGAGCAAAAAGGTCTCTTTTTTTTTTTTTTCTATCAGGAAAAGTGTACTTGTTATTAGTGAGAGTATACTTATTTTAAGGTATTTTTGGGTTCATTGAGGTTAGCTAATTTTACTTGTTTTGGAACGTCTTGACAAGCCACATTTTCTTGTTCTATTGGCAGAAAATATTGCTTAGTTCAAATAAAATACCCTTAATTTTTGTTTAGTTTTTCTTGTTTTTGACCACTGACTTTTTGCAGTGTAGAACTGCCACTGACAGATTACCGTGGCATCAATTTGCTAGATTCCATTGGTAAAAATGTACAATAATCAGTGCAAATGATGTCATCCTTGAGGCAAAAATGGGGCATTTCAAAATAAAAGGAGCAGAGCTCGTTTCCACTAGATGGAGCTCATGCTTCATGCGATATAATCTGGAACACAACGTTCCATGGTGTTGAAGTGTGCAGATGTCAGAGGCCTGACAATTTTGACAATTTCAACGTCAAACCTGAGAGCACCGGGAGGAGCAAGCATGTGATTGACGCGCTGATGGCTGAAGAGGAAAAAAAACAAAAAAACTCTGTGTCCTTGCCAAACAGACATCTGTCACATTGTGGCTAATTGGGTAGTAAGTGCCTCCACTGCAATTAGGTGTTTTAAATCTTAATACTTTCATAGATCCATCTAAATAGATAGCAATAATTCCCTATGCTGTGGTCTGTTAAGTAATCATAGTTTTCTTGGTTGTACTAAATGTACTGAAACGGGGGGGTTTGAAGAAAAAACAAGCGTTGAGCATCGTGCAAAAAGCATAATTTTCAGCTCTGACATTTTATTCAGTCAGCCATCGGTTGACTAATCATTTTCTGACACTTACAAATATTGGTACGTTCACTGCTTTTGCAGAATATCATAATCACCCTCAGAAACGCTCTTTTTTTTTCTCCCAGCTTTGATCTGAATCCATAATATGATGGCTACACTTGGATGCTTCAACACTTCTGCTGTAATCAATCCTGGGTATTAAGAAATTAATCTTTTGCTTGAACCCATTTTGTCAAAGAGATGAGTTCCTTATTTAATTTTACTTATCAGTCAGATAGAAAAATGAGAACAATGGTATTTTCATTAAGTATCTGGGAGTAGCTGTGTATTAACCAGCTCTTATCGCCCCCCCGGCAGCCTGAAATAACGTATTCATCTGCATAGAAAACATGTTATCCCTTTCCTGTGGAAACGCTATTAAAGAAGGGACCGGCTAATTACTTAATTTTAACATCCAAGCGAGAGTAATACAAAAATATACAATCCCGTATTTACATAATGTCGCATATTACCTCCAGGCATTGATTTGCATAAAAGCAGTGAACGGGAAAAAAATAGTCGGGTACGGCAGAGAAGTCGCATGTCCCCGGCACTCAAGTGAGAAAATAATACAGGGTCTTTTGAATTGCAGCTTCTAGAAGAATCGCCATGAAATATTTTACATAATGCTCATGCATTACATGCTATAACGTCAGAGGTGTTGCCCGGCGACGCAGTGTTAGTTTTTTTTTTTGTCTTGTAGTATTGCTAGTATTCGTCATCCACCTGCAGTCAAAAAGATGTTAGATTATTTGAAGACTAAATTGCACATAGAATGTGAGGTCAGTTGCCTTTCTGTAAAGCTTGTTGTACATTGGCTGTTCAAGGTGGGTTTGATATTGTCACAAGTATGAATGTAAAATCATTGTTCTGTATTAAAAAACAAAAACAACACACAAATATTCCGCAATAACGCATATCTAAAAGGGTAACATGTTTTGATATGTTGCATATAGGGTTGTGTATATATATATATATATATATATATATATATATATACATCAGTGACGTGCAGTCACTAGAGGCAGGTGAGGCAGGGCCTCATCTGCCATCGTGGAAAGAAAAAAAATTTAAAAAGAAAAAAAATAAATTGTTGAATGTATCCAGTGATTATACTATAAAGTTATTTTCCATTTAACTTAACCAGTTTTAGATTATTTTTATTCAAAATCGCTGAATTTTCACATTTGCCGTTCAAATACTGAGAAGAGACGGTGCGGTGAACAACAGCCAGTTGAGGTACGTCACTCAGTGCCGCAACATGGATTGCGCAATGACTCTGCTAACTGCTGGCCTGCTGTGCAGTGAGACTGTATTGCTATATGAATTAAATTATACATTTCCATAGTTTAGTTAGCTGAGGTATATAATGTACAGTGTATTTTGTCAACAACTGTATGTGTGTAAAGTATTTCTTGTGCTGAGTGATCATAAAACGGCTGCAAAAGACGCACTGGCTGAGGCTCCAGTAATCCCGCCTCCTGCACCCCCGCCGTAGAATTGTTATATCAACTAAAGCCCACACTTAAACTTTCCATGTGCAAGACTGAATCTATTTAAAAAAAATATTTCATAAGAAGCCAAAAAGTGCAAAACAATAATGTTGGTGTTGGAGGAGTTGTGAATGACTGCAGGGACACAACATTAGATACACCTGCAGACTGCAGGTGTACCTAATTCACAACTCCTCCAACACGAACATTATTGTTTTTGCACTTTTTGGCTTGTTATTAAATAACTTTTGTAACCTATTTTCATGGGCTTTCCTCTTTGTGATGTTAAGTTCCTGTTATGCGCTGTTATACAGTATATGCCTTGAGCTCTTATTTTGAAGGCGCTAAGAGCGGAAGTGATGTCACGTTGCGGAGGTTTTTGAAAGAAGGTAAATAAAGTGGTCCTCGTGTAAACTGGAGCCTCCGTGTTTGTTATTTTGTAGTTTCATACAGTATAGGCGACATTTATAAACCCTCGGTTACACTTTTTTAAATAGATTCAATCTTGCACGTGGAAAGTTTAAGTGAGGGCTTTAGTTGCGGCGCATGGACTTAATTTCTAAGTAAAGGTAAGACCATAACGTTTTTTTTATTAAATGTGCTTTTTTGTGTGCTACAGTTTGTATGTGTAAAGTTAAAGTTAAGTTAAAGTACCAATGATTGTCACACACACTCGGTGTAATGAGATTTGTCCTTTGCATTTGACCCATCCCCTTGATCACCAACTGGGAGGTGAGGGGAGCAGTGGGCAGCAGCGGCGCTGCGCCTGGGAATCATTTTTGGTGATTTAACCCCCAATTCCAACCCTTGATGCTGAGTGCCAACAGGGAAGAATGCTGGTATGAGCTTTTAAACATAACCCGTTAACTGCTGCCAATCAAATGGTGAATAAGATACTCTTTAGGGTTCATATGTTTGTAAATCTGACTGTGATGAAGTCAGTGCCTCACCAGCTATCAACCTCACCGCACGTCACTGATATACATATATATATTAGAGATGTCCGATAATGGCTTTAATGGATTTGCCGATATTCCGATATTGTCCAACTCTTAATTACCGATTCCGATATCAACCGATACCGATATATACAGTCGGGGAATTAACACATTATTATGCCTTATTTTGTTGTGATACCCCGCTGGATGCATTAAACAATGTAACAAGGTTTTCCAAAAATAAATCAACTCAAGTTATGGGAAAAAATGCCAACATGGCACTGCCATATTTAGTATTGAAGTCACAAAGTGCAATTTTTTTTTTTTAAACATGCCTCAAAACAGCAGCTTGGAATTTGGGACATGCACTCCCTGAGAGAGCATGAGGAGGTTGAGGTGTGTGGGGGGGTAGGGGGTAGCGGGGGTGTATATTGTAGTGTCCCGGAAGAGTTAGTGATGCAAGGGGTTCTGGGTATTTGTTCTGTCGTGTTTATGTTGTGTTACGGCGCAGATGTTCTCCCGAAATGTGTTTGTCATTCTTGTTTGGTGTGGGTTCACAGTGTGGCGCATATTTGTAACAGTGTTAAAGTTGTTTATACGGCCACCCTCAGTGTGACCTGTATGGCTGTTGACCAAGTATGCATTGCATTCACTTGTGTGTGTGTGAAAAGATATTATGTGACTGGGCCGGCACGCAAAGGCAGTGCCTTTTAAGGTTTATTGGCGCTCTGTACTTCTCCCTACATCCGTGTACACAGCGGCGTTTTAAAAAGTCATACATTGTACTTTTTGAAACAGATACCGATAAGTTTGAAACCGATACCGATAATTTCCGATATTAAATTTTAAAGCATTTATCGGCCGATAATATCGGCAGTCCCATATTATCAGACATCCCTTATATATATATATATATATATATATATATATATATATATATATATATATATATATTGTGTGTATATATATATGTATATATATATATATATGTATATATGTATATGTATGTATGTATGTATATACATATACAGTATATTTGTATATATGTATATGTGTATATATATACAGTATATATATATATATGTGTGTATGTGTATATGTATGTATGTATATATGTATATATATATATATATATATATATATATATATTAGGGTTGTACCGGTTGTATACCGGTATTAGTATAGCACCACGTTACTAATGAATCATTTTGGGTACTATACCGTCTCTGAAATGTACCGGTCCCGCGTCGAAGTCATGTCGTGTCTTTGCTGGTTTTACGAGCAGAGGAGCATGTTCGGCAGCGCACAATCACGGAGTACTTACACGCAGACAAAGTGTGTAGACAGAAAAGGGAGAACGGACGCATTTTAGGGAATTTTGTGGCGCCTCACTATGCGTTAGAGTGTCTTTGATCAGGAACACCTGCTTTGCTGGCATTGGAAATTGCAACATTACCTTGAGGTAGTTTGGCTGAATCCACACTAAGTGCTGCTTGAGTGCTTGTTTCCCGGGGTTGAGTCTGCAACCAAATGTGACATCGCAGGCAGCAAAGGTATCGAAAAATGGCACTGTTTAATTCTACGTAAATCGATACCCAGTAATACAGACGGAATTTTTCTATAAAAGTATTGAATTTGGTTTCCATTCCTAGTTACAAATGTATTTTCTGTTTGATTCCAATCATTTTCTTGATGATAAAATCACCAAATGTGTGCATTTCCTACTCAAACACACCTCACAACAAACAGAGTTGTCTTGGGTACGCCAGTGTTTTTCAACCTTTTCTGAGCCAAGGCACATTTTTTTCATTGGAAAAAATCCCGAGGCGCACGATCAGCAGAAAACATAAAAAAATTAAAGTCAGCAGCCGATATTGACAGTAAAAAGTTGTTCTCGCAATTGTTGGATATGACTTTAAACCATAACAAACCATGGGTCGCTATAGCTCTTGTCTCAAAGTAGGTGTACTGTCACCACCTGTCACATCACGTCGTAACTTATTTAGAATTGTTTGGTGTTTTCCCGTGTGTAGTGTTTTAGTTATTGTCCTGCGCTCCTCTTTTGGTGGTTTTTCCTCTTTTGTTGGTATTTTCCTGTAGCAGTTTCATGCCTTCCTTGAATGCTATTCCCCGCACCTGCTTTGTTTTTGGCAATCAAGACTATTTCAGTTGTGCGGACGCTATCCTTCTGTGTGGGGACATTGTTGATTGTCGTGTCATGTTCGGATGTACTTTGTGGACGCCGTCTGCGCCATACGCTGTAAGTCTTTGCTGTCGTCCAGCATTCTGTTTTTTGTTTACTTTGCAGCCAGTTCAGTTTTAGTTTTGTTCTGCATAGCCTTCCCTAAGCTTCAATGCCTTTTCTTAGCGGCACTCGCCTTTTGTTTATTTTTGGTTTAAGTGTTAGATACCTTTTTACCTGCACGCTGCCTCCTGCATATTGTGATCACAACAAACCATGTTCCCGACATCTACAAAGCAATTAGCTACCTGCTGCCACCTACTGATATGGAAGAGTATTACACGGTTACTCTGCCGAGCTCTAGACCAGTGTTTTTCAACGTTTTTTGAGCCAAGGCACATTTTTTGCATTTAAAATATCCGGAGGCACACCACCAGCAGAAATGTATTAAAAACGAAACTCAGTTGACAGTAAAAAGTTGTTGTCGCAGATGTTGGATATGACTTTAAACCATAACCAAGCATGCATCACTATAGCTCTTGTCTCAAAGTAAAGTAACCATAGCTGTTGTCTCAAAGTAGGTGTACTGTCACCACCTGTCACATCACGCCGTGACTTATTTGGAGTTTTTTGCTGTTTTCCTGTGTGTAGTGTTTTAGTTCTTGTCTTGCGCTCCTATTTTGGCGGCTGTTTCTCTTTTTTTTGGTATTTTCCTATAGCAGTTTCATGTCTTCCTTTGAGCGATGTTTCCCGCATCTACTTTGTTTTAGCAATCAAGAATATTTCAGTTATTTTCATCCTCCTTTGTGGGGACATTGTTGTTTGTCATGTCATGTTCGGATGTACATTGTCTTTGCTCCACAGTAAGTCTTTGCTGTCGTCCAGCATTCTGTTTTTGTTTACTTTGTAGCCAGTTCATTTTTAGTTTTGTTCTGCAGAGCCTTCCCTAAGCTTTAATGCCTTTTCTTAGGGGGCACTCACCTTTTGGTTATTTTTGGTTTAAGCATTAGATACCTTTTTTACCTGCACACTGCCTCCTGCTGTTTCCGACATCTACAAAGCAATTAGCTTCCGGCTGCCACCTACTGATATGGAAGAGTATTACACGATTACTGTGCCGAGCTCTAGACAGCACCGACACTCAACAACAACACATCATTTTCAGACAGTAATTACTGGTTTGCAAAAAATATTTTTAACCCAAATAGGTGAAATTAGATCATCTCCCACGGCACACCAGACTGTAAGACACTCAACAACGGCACATTTGCGGATTATAATAACTGGTTTGCAAAAAATATTTTTAACCCAAATATGGCACACCAGACTGTATCTCACGGCACACTAGTGTGCCGCAGCACTGTGGTTGAAAAACACTGGCGTATGCCACCTTCGGTTTCTCCGCATGTCACCAATATAACATTTGCAGAAATATTTATTGTATTAAAGGGGAACTGCACTTTTTGGGGATTTTCGTTCACAATCATCATGAAAAACATGACGGATATATATTTTTTTTAATGCAGTCTAAATATTAGACTGCATTATATATATATATATATATATGTATGTATGTATAGATATATGTATATATGTGTATATATATATATACATACATACACACACACACACACACACACACACATATATATGCGCCAATGGGAGCTCCACTATTCCGCCCATAAAATCCCAAAAATAACCATTCAAAAAGCGCCAACAATACACCATTTACATTTCGTGACTTGAATAGTTCAGTTTCAGTTTACTTCGAGCATGCATACAAAACAATGTAATGCATCACATATTTCATTATACAGCACGTCCGAAAGGGAGTAGGAAGAAGCAGAGCTTATTTAATCCCACCCCTTTTCATATCATAGCAATTTTTTGCCCATTTTTGTTCTCAGTTTTTAAGGGAACAATGAATAAATAAATAATAAATAATATGCCATAAGTAAGTAAACAAATATTGAAGACATAAATAATCATTATCACAAAAAAAGGTTCAAAATGTTCATCATAATTGGTCTTCTTTGTAGTTTGTGAATACTTGTAGTTTGAACAGTCTCTTAAACTGAATCATATTGGTGCTTTGTTTGATTTCTTTGGTTAATCCATTCCCTAATTTAATTCCACATACTGATATGCTAAAGACCTTTGTACAAACCCCGTTTCCATATGAGTTGGGAAATTGTGTTTGATGTAAATATAAACGGAATACAATGATTTGCAAATCCTTTTCAAACCATATTCAATTGAATGCACTACAAAGACAAGATATTTGATGTTCAAACTCATAAACTTTTTTTTTTCTTGCAAATAATAATTAACTTAGAATTTCATGGCTGCAACACGTGCCAAAGTAGTTGGGAAAGGGCATGTTCACCACTGTGTTACATGGCCTTTCCTTTTAACAACACTCAGTAAACCTTTGGGAACTGAGGAGACACATTTTTTAAGATTCTCAGGTGGAATTCTTTCCCATTCTTGCTTGATGTACAGCTTAAGTTGTTCAACAGTCCGGGGGTCTCCGTTGTGGTATTTTAGGCTTCATAATGCGCCACACATTTTCAATGGGAGACAGGTCTGGACTACAGGCAGGCCAGTCTAGTACTTGCACTCATTTACTATGAAGCCACACTGTTGTAACACGTGGTTTGGCATTGTCTTGCTAAAATAAGCAGGGGCGTCCATGGTAACGTTGCTTGGATGGCAACATATGTTGCTCCAAAACCTGTATGTACCTTTCAGCATTAATGGCGCCTTCACAGATGTGTAAGTTACCCATGTCTTGGGCACTAATACACCCCCATACCATCACAGATGCTGGCTTTTCAACTTTGCGCCTATAACAATCCGGATGGTTCTTTTCCTCTTTGGTCCGGAGGACACAACGTCCACAGTTTCCAAAAACAATTTGAAATGTGGACTCGTCAGACCACAGAACACTTTTCCACTTTGCATCAGTCCATCTTAGATGAGCTCAGGCCCAGCGAAGCTGGCGGCGTTTCTGGGTGTTGTTGATCAACGGTTTTCGCCTTGCATAGGAGAGTTTTAACTTGCACTTACAGATGTAGCGACCAACTGTAGTTACTGACAGTGGGTTTCTGAAGTGTTCCTGAGCCCATGTGGTGATATCCTTTACACACTGATGTCGCTTGTTGATGCAGTACAGCCTGAGGCATCGAAGGTCACGGGCTTAGCTGCTTACGTGCAGTGATTTCTCCAGATTCTCTGAACCCTTTGATGATATTACGGACCGTAGATGGTGAAATCTCTAAATTCCTTGCAATAGCTGATTGAGAAAGTTTTTTTTTAAACTGTTCAACAATTTGCTCACGCATTTGTTGACAAAGTGGTGACCCTCGCCCCATCCTTGTTTGTGAATGACTGAGTATTTCATGGAATCTACTTTTATACCAAATCATGGCACCCACCTGTTCCCAATTTGCCTGTTCACCTGTGGGATGTTCCAAATAAGTGTTTGATGAGCATTCCTCAACTTTATCAGTATTTATTGCCACCTTTCCCAACTTCTTTGTCACGTGTTGCTGGCATCAAATTCTAAAGTTAATGATTATTTGCAAACATTTTTTTTTTTTATCAGTTTGAACATCAAATATGTTGTCTTTGTAGCATATTCAACTGAATATGGGTTGAAAATGATTTGCAAATCATTGTATTCCGTTTCTCACCCTATCTCTAAGGGAGAGCCCCGCCACTCGGCGGATAAAACTCATTTCGGCCGCTTGTACCCGTGATCTTGTCCTTTCGGTCATGACCCAAAGCTCATGACCATAGGTGAGGATGGGAACGTAGATCGACCGGTAAATCGAGAGCTTTGCCTTCCGGCTCAGCTCCTTCTTCACCACAACGGATCGATACAGCGTCCGCATTACTGAAGACGCCGCACCGATCCGCCTGTCGATCTCACGATCCACTCTTCCCCACTCGTGAACAAGACTCCGAGGTACTTGAACTCCTCCACTTGGGGCAGGGTCTCCTCCCCAACCCGGAGATGGCACTCCACCCTTTTCCGGGAGAGAACCATGGACTCGGACTTGGAGGTGCTGATTCCCATCCCAGTCGCTTCACACTCGGCTGCGAACCGATCCAGTGAGAGCTGAAGATCTTGGCCAGATGAAGCCATCAGGACCACATCATCTGCAAATAGCAGTGACCTAATCCTGCAGCCACCAAACCAGATCCCCTCAACGCCCTGACTGCGCCTAGAAATTCTGTCCATAAAGGTTATGAACAGAATCGGTGACAAAGGGCAGCCTTGGCGGAGTCCAACCCTCACTGGAAACGTGTCCGACTTACTGCCGGCTATGCGGACCAAGCTCTGACACTGATTATACAGGGAGCGAACTGCCACAATAAGACAGTCCGTTACCCCATACTCTCTGAGCACTCCCCACAGGACTTCCACACGGTCGAATGCCTTCTCCAAGTCCACAAAGCACATGTAGACTGGTTGGGCAAACTCCCATGCACCCTCAAGGACCCTGCCGAGAGTATAGAGCTGGTCCACAGTTCCACGACCAGGACGAAAACCACACTGTTCCTCCTGAATCCGAGTTTCGACTATCCGGCGTAGCCTCCTCTCTAATCCAGTGATTCTCAAACTCTGGTAACCGTACAACTAGTGGTACGTGGGCTCCATCTAGTGGTACGCCAAAGAATCACCTATTTAAATATTCAACACAATATTACTTTTCCAACTGTGTAATGTAACAGTGGCCAAAAATATTAAATATGCTTGAGAAATAAAACCTCTGCCTTGTTTTTAATAAATATTTAGGCCTACTACGCTACTGTATTTGTAATACTGCTGCCATCAGACAAAACCCTGGAACTGACACTAAATCACACATGTGGCAAAATAATTTGCTGGGTTCTGTGTAAAAGGCAAGGGCATCTAATGAAGGGGCATAGTTCTGATGCATATTTTCTCTAGAAAATATGCTTTAAGGTCAGGGCTGTGATTGACCAGTGATCAGTTCAGGGTGTTTCTCACTACTCGATGATGGATGGTGGATCAATGGCAAAAACTTCCCCGAAACAACATGGCTCTTTTTTGCACTCTGCAGAGAAATATTATCCATAAAATGTTCAATTTCAAACAACAACAGGTAGGAGGGTGTGCAGAATGGCTTGCAGGTTTCCATCATCAACATCAAACTGACAAAGGGTCTGTGTTGCTCTGTGATTTGTTTCAAATCACACATTTGATTATTTTCTTTCAGAAATATGCATAACACGATAGTACCTCAACTTACAAGCACATTGTATTCTACGACCAAGCTCTTAAAGGGGAACATTATCACCAGACCTATGTAAGCGTCAATATATACCTTGATGTTGCAGAAAAAAGACCATATATTTTTTAACCGATTTCCGAACTCTAAATGGGTGAATTTTGGCGAATCAAACGCCTTTCTAATATTCGCTCTCGGCGTCACATCGGGAAGCAATCCGCCATTTTCTCAAACACCGAGTCAAATCAGCTGTGTTATTTTCCGTTTTTTCGACTGTTTTCCGTACCTTGGAGACGTCATGCCTCGTCGGTGTGTTGTCAGAGGGTGTGACAACACGAACAGGGACAGATTCAAGTTGCACCAGTGGCCCAAAGATGCGAAAGTGGCAAGAAATTGGACGTTTGTTCCGCACACTTTACCGACGAAAGCTATGCTACGACAGAGATGGCAAGAATGTGTGGATATCCTGCGACACTCAAAGCAGATGCATTTCCAACGATAAAGTCAAAGAAATCTGCCGCCAGACCCCCATTGAATCTGCCGGAGTGTGTGAGCAATTCAGGGACCAAGGACCTCGGTAGCACGGCAAGCAATGGCGGCAGTTTGTTCCCGCAGACGAGCGAGCTAAACCCCCTATCGACCCTAGCTTCCCTGGCCTGCTGACATCAACTCCAAAACTGGACGGATCAGCTTTCAGGAAAAGAGCGCGGATGAGGGTATGTCTACAGAATATATTAATTGATGAAAATTGGGCTGTGTGCACTCTCAAAGTGCATGTTGTTGCCAAATCTATTTCATATGCTGTAAACCTAGTTCATAGTTGTTAGTTTCCTTTAATGCCAAACAAACACATACCAATCGTTGGTTAGAAGGCGATCGCCGAATTTGTCCTCGCTTTCTCCCGTGTCGCTGGCTGTCGTGTCGTTTTCGTCGGTTTCGCTTGCATACGGTTCAAACCGATATGGCTCAATAGCTTCAGTTTCTTCTTCAATTTCGTTTCGCTACCTGCCTCCACACTACAACCATCCGTTTCAATATATTCGTAATCTGTTGAATCGCTTAAGCCGCTGAAATACGAGTCTGAATCCGAGCTAATGTCGCTATATCTTGCGGTTCTTTCCGCCATGTTTGTTTGTGTTGGCTTCACTGTGTGACGTCACAGGAAAATCGACGGGTGTTTATAACGATGGTTAAAATCAGGCACTTTGAAGCTTTTTTTAGGGATATTGTGTGATGGGTAAAATTTAGAAAAAAACTTCGAAAAATATAATAAGCCACTGGGAACTGATTTTTAATGGTTTTAACCCTTCTGAAATTGTGATAATGTTCCCCTTTAACTAAAAGCACACGTTTAACATGTAACATGCCTTTTCAAGAGAAAGACAGTGCGCCATGACCAAGTTTGTTTTGGCTTGGAACGCTCGAAACAAACTTGGCGCGTGTTATTACCTCTGCCAAATAGGTTATGTTTTTGCCAGGGTTTGTTTGTCTGTTTGTTAGCAACATAACTCAAAAAGTTATGGTTGGATTTTGAAAAACAAAAAAAACAACTGAGTGTGATTGTTGTCTGTCTTTTTGTGTTGGCCCTCCAAGGAGGTGGCGACTTGTCCAGGGTGTTACCCGCCTTCCGCCCGTGTGCAGCTGGGATAGGCTCCAGCAGCTCCCCGCGACCCCGTAAGGGACAAGCAGTAGTTTTTTGCAAATCAATAATTATAATCTGTAAATAATGTGCCGTTCCTTAGTGTCTGTGCTGTGTAGAGCCCGGCAGGGTAACCACGTAATACTCCATGTCAGTAGGTGGCAGCAGGTGGTTAATTGCTTTGTAAAAGTCGGAATGTGTCGGGTGAGACGAGGATGGTTTGTTGTGATCCCAATATGCAGACCACAGCGTGCAGATGAAAAGGTGTTTAGCGCTTAAACCAAAAATTAACAAAAGTAAAAGGAAAGGACACCTGGAAGTCGAACTTTGCTAGCATTGCATGCAGAACGGCCCCGAGCCTATGAACAGAACACCACTACACTCAAAGACAATGGGCATATACACAAACCCACTCCCCACCCCCACCCCACACCTTCACCACCGCTTGATTCCCCTTCCGGGTGATGGATGGCTGAGTAGCGCTATATAGCAGCAGGCCGGCCTCCAGGGCCCCAACACCCCCCCCCCTCTGTTGCGAGTTGTTGTGATTATATGTAACATGTTTATGTGTGCTATGGCAAATGAGGTTTTTTTTCCCCTTGGACTCAGTCTGGACCCCCTCCCGAGGGTCCAGCCTTCGACTGATATTTTTTACTCTTCCCCCCTTTCCCAATATCACCTTTTTCCCTGTTTTTTTAAGGAGCACCGTAAGTGGCTGACCCGTTGGCAGTCCCGTCTTGTCTCCCTGTAACGTATGTCTGCTCTTAGTGGGACTGTGCCGAAAATGTAATTTCAATTCTTATATGTCTTGTACATGTTAAAGAATGGACAATAATAAAGCATCCTGAATCCTGAAAAGGCAATGAAGCATAAGGAATGGCTATGTAAAACGACAGTAAAACTGTACTGGCTACAAAGACGGCGTCCACAAAGTACATCTGTACATCTGTACATGACATGGCAATTAACAATGTCCACACAAAGAAGGATAGCAACAACTTAAATAGTTTTTCTTGCGAACACAAAGCAGGTGCGGGGAATAGCGCTCAAAGGAAGACCTGGAACTGCTACAGGAAAACACCAAAATAACAGCACAAGACAAGAACTAAAGCACTACACACAGGAAAACAGCAACAAACTCAAAATAAGACACGAGGACCTGGTGGAGTTTCATTTTTTAAAGGGGAACATTATCACAATTTCAGAATGGTTAAAACCATTAAAAATCAGTTCCCAGTGGCTTATTTTATTTTTCAAAGTTTTTTTCAAAATTTTACCCATCACGCAATATCCCTAAAAAAAGCTTCAAAGTGCCTGATTTTAACCATCGTTATAAACACCCGTCCATTTTCCTGTGACGTCACATAGTGATGCCAACACAAACAAACATGGCGGAAAGAACAACAAGCTATAGCGACATTAGCTCGGATTCAGACTCGGATTTCAGCGGCTTAAGCGATTAAACAGATTACGAATGTATTGAAACGGATGGTTGTAGTGTGGAGGCAGGTAGCGAAAACGAAATTGAAGAAGAAACTGAAGCTATTGAGCCATATCGGTTTGAACCGTATGCAAGCGAAACCGACGAAAACCACACGACAGCCAGCGACACGGGAGAAAGCGAGGACGAATTTGGCGATCGCCTTCTAACCAACGATTGGTATGTGTTTGTTTGGCATTAAAGGAAACTAACAACTATGAACTAGGTTTACAGCATATGAAATACATTTGGCAACAACATGCACTTTGAGAGTGCAGACAGCCCAACTTTCATCAATTAATATATTCTGTAGACATACCCTCATCCGCGCTCATTTCCTGAAAGATGATCTGTCCAGTTTTGGAGTTGATGTCAGCAGGCCAGGGAAGCTAGGGTTGATATTCTTCTCTTGATCATCTTCGGTGGCATAAGGGACGGTGTGAGCCAAGACATCCAGGGGGGTTTAGCTCGCTCGTCTGCGGGAACAAACTGCCGCGATTGCTTGCCGTGCTACTGAGGTTCTTTGTCCCTGAATTGCTCACACACTCCGGCAGATTCAATGGGGGTCTGGCGGCAGATTACTTTGACTTTATCGTTGGAAATGCATCTGCTTTGAGTGTCGCAGGATATCCACACATTCTTGCCATCTCTGTCGTAGCATAGCTTTTGTCGGTAAAGTGTGCTGAACAAACGTCCAATTTCTTGCCACTTTCGCATCTTTGGGCCACTGGTGCAACTTGAATTATTTTCTAATATATGTGAATCCGTTCGTGTTGTTACACCCTCCGACAACACACCAACGAGGCATGATGTCTCCAAGGTACGGAAAACAGTCGAAAAAACGGAAAATAACAGAGCTGATTTGACTCGGTGTTTGAGAAAATGGCGGATTGCTTCCCGATGTGACGTCACGTTGTGACGTCATCGCTCCGAGAGCGAATATTAGAAAGGCGTTTAATTCGCCAAAATTCACCCATTTAGAGTTCTGAAATCGGTTAAAAATATATCTAGTCTTTTTTCTGCAACATCAAGGTATATATTGACGCTTACATAGGTCTGGTGATAATGTTCCCCTTTAAAGTTTTCTGCTGGTGGTGTCCCTCTGTATTTTTAAATGAAAAAAATGTGCCTTGCCTCAAAAAAGGTTGAAAAACACTGCGGTAGAAAATGGATGGCTGGATGGACTAACTTTAATAAAATGCATATTGTTTTTCATATATTACAGTAGCTTGTTCTGCAAACAGCTGCAATAGGTTTGTGAAATGTAATAATATTGTTCAGCATTTACTTTGGTGAGCAGAATTTTATAGGTGTTTCCTATGGGCTACTTCTCTACAGTGTACCAATAAGGACTCGGAAATTGTTGTTTATGTTGCACGCAGAGGTTTCTGAGTGACAGACCAGAGAGGTCCGAGCTAACAGAAAATTGTGCCCGTGCACCAAGGGCAATGCCGACCACCCATCCCGCTAAGTCAGGAGAGAGAACAAACCGAAAAACGCCAAACAGAACCAGCTGATTCCCCAATATTTTGGTACCGGTACCAAAATGATTTCGATACTTTTCTAAATAAAGAGGACCACAAAAAAATGCATTATTGGCTTTATTTTAACAAAAAATCTGAGGCTACTTTAAACACATTTTTCTTATTGCAAGTTTGTCCTTAAATAAAATAGTGACCATACAAGACGACTTGTCTTTTATTAGTACGAAAGCAAACAAAGACTCCTAATTTAGTCTGCTGACATATGCAGTAACATATTGTGTCATTTTCCATTCTACTATTTTGTCAAAATTATTAAGGACAAGTGGTAGAAAATGAATTATTAATCTACTTGTTCATTTACTGTTAATATCTGCTTACTTTCTCTTTTAACATGTTCTATCCACACTTCTGTGAAAATGTAATAATCATTTATGCTAGGGACAAGCGGTAGAAAATGGATGGATGGATGAATGGATGTTTGGATGCTTTACATTAGTTTTGGATGATACCACAAATTTGGGTATCAATTCGATACCAAGTCATTACAAGATTACCTACTCAGTGGCCTAGTGGTTAGAGTGACCGCCCTGAGATCGGTAGGTTGTGAGTTCAAACCCCGGCCGAGTCATACCAAAGACTATAAAAATGGGACCCATTACCTCCCTGTTTGGCACTCAGCATCAAGGGTTGGAATTGGGGGTTAAATCACCAAAAATGATTCCCGGGCGCGGCACCGCTGCTGCCCAATGCTCCCCTCACCTCCCAGGGGGTGATCAAGGGGATGGGTCAAATGCAGAGGACACATTTCACCACACCTAGTGTGTGTGTGACAATCATTGGTACTTTAACTTTAAGATCATACATTGGTCATATTCAAAGCCCTCATGTGTCCAGGGACGTATTTCCTGAGTTTTTAAACATAATATAAATTAAAAAAAAAAAAAAAAAAAAAGATGTGATGCCAAAAAATATCGAAGTAATCATTGTAGTATCGAAAAGATACGCTCCTGTACTTTGGTATCATTACAGTGGATGTCAGGTGTCGATCCACCAATGGCGTTTGTTTACATTGTGACGCCGATGAGCTACGGTGTGTAGTGAAGCATGTTTAGATATTCCTCGTCCTGCAGGGATAATACTTGTAAGAAACTTACTTACCGTATTTTTCGGAGTATAAGTCGCACCTGCCAAAAATGCATAATAAAAAAGGAAAAAAACATATATAAGTCGCACTGAAGCCCGACCAAACTATGAAAAAAACTGCGACTTATAGTCCGAAAAATACGGTACTTTATTTGTCGCCATGGAGGTGACAAATAAATCTGCGGCCCCACATCTGCGGCCCTCTCCAAGGTTTCTCATTGTCCCATTGGGTTGAGTTTTTCCTTGCCCTGATGTGGGATCTGAACCAAGGATGTCGTTGTGGCTTGTGCAGCCCTTTGAGACACTCGTGATTTAGGGCTATATAAATAAACATTGATTGATCATTGATTGATAATCATTGGCTGCCCTCTGTACAGCCCACCTTCAGAAGCCGGCATCTTCGATTTAGGACCGAAGACGAGGGCGTGGCTACACGACATGGAGTTGGCCATCCGATGATATACGAAAGAAAGAAGGACCAATACAAACAATTTGCAGATTGTACATTTCCCTCAGGCCACACTTTGGGCACCCTTCATTTTTTAGAGTGAACAAAATCCATCCATCTTCTTCCGCTTATCCGAGGTCGGGTCGCGTGGGCAGCAGCCTAAGCAGGGAAGCCTAGACTTCCCTCTCCCCAGCCACTTCGTCCAGCTCCTCCCGGGGGATCCCGAGGCGTTCCCAGGCCAGCCGGGAGACATAGTCTTCCCAACGTGTCCTGGGTCTTCCCCGTGGCCTCTTACCGGTCGGACGTGCCCTAAACACCTCCCTAGGGAGGCGATCGGGTGGCATCCTGACCAGATGCCCGAACCACCTCATCTGGCTCCTCTCGATGTGGAGGAGCAGCGGCTTTACTTTGAGCTCCCTCCGGATGGCAGAGCTTCTCACCCTATCTCTAAGGGAGAGCCCTGCCACCTGGCGGAGGAAACTCATTTCGGCCGCTTGTACCCGTGATCTTGTCCTTTCGTTCATAACCGAAAGCTCATGACCATAGGTGAGGATGGGAACGTAGATCGACCTGTAAATTGAGAGCTTTGCCTTCCGGCTCAGCTCCTTCTTCACCACAACGGATCGATACAGCGTCCGCATTACTGAAGATGCCGCACCGATCCGCCTGTCGATCTCACGATCCACTCTTCCCTCACTCGTGAACAAGACTCCGAGGTACTTGAACTCCTCCACTTGGGGCAGGGTCTCCTCCCCAACCCGGAGATGGCACTCCACCCTTTTCCGGGCGAGAACCATGGACTCGGACTTGGAGGTGCTTGATTCTCATCCCAGTCGCTTCACACTCGGCTGCGAACCGATCCAGTGAGAGCTGAAGATCCTGGCCAGATGAAGCCATCAGGACCACATCATCTGCAAAAAGCAGAGACCTAATCCTGCAGCCACCAAACCAGATCCCCTCAACGCCTTGACTGCGCCTAGAAATTCTGTCCATAAAAGTTATGAACAGAATCGGTGACAAAGGGCAACCTTGGCGGAGTCCAACCCTCACTGGAAACGTGTCCGACTTACTGCCGGCAATGCGTACCAAGCTCTGACACTGATTATACAGGGAGTGGACCGCCAAAATCAGACAGTCCGATACCCCATACTCTCTGAACAAAATGATTGTGCATATTGTATTTTCATAAATATTAATCGGTTTTGTCCAGAACTCCTTTTGGTCTCGCTACTCAACAATAGATTGATTTAAAAATGGACTTTTGTAGTAATATTCATGGTAGTTAAAGACACACTATATCAATTAGGCGCCACCCACTTACAGTCATTAAAGCTCGTTAGGAAAGCATGAATGTGTGTGGAGGCCCAATCAATCAAGGTCACGGCTAAGACGGTGCCTTGGAGTTGCTGCAGGGTTCTAATGTAATCTGGTTCTGGTAAGAGCTGGACAGCTTTGGTCCCTTCATGCAGCTGCTTTCCTTTCCCTTGCATGCAGGTCTCACTGACATGACAGCAATCTTACCCATTTTGTAAGAGATGGCATCTTATGCTTTAGTCCAATATCCACTTTCTCTTATTTTTTTTCCCCCTGCCTCTTTCTCTCAGTGAATGTTTCTCATTCCGACTGCTTCACGGTCGCTGTGAAGACACTGGCTTTTCTCATATCCAATCTTCCAGTTTATGGATGGTTATATGCAGACGCTATTGTACACATTCAGTAGTGGAACCTCTTTCTGTAAACTACCATCATTTTTTATTTCTCGGTTTCTTGAGTGAAGATCCAGTATGTGGATTTAAATAGAATAGAGGCGTAGGGGGAGGAGGAAGGAAGGAGCAACGAGGTAGTCAATTTAACATTATATATGTTAGCAATACTAAGCCTTGCATTTGGCAGCTCATATTCACATACTCAGAAACTGTTCTTTTTTCTTTCAAATCATATTTGAATGCAAAGGCCATTTTGAACAAGAAAAATGTGCTTTTCTTAGTCGCCAAGGAAACAACAATAGGAAAAAAAAACAATTGATGTCAATGTTGACCTTTAGTAAGTCCATCCATCCATTTTCTACCGCTTATTCCCGATTCAAGATGCTTTATTATTGTCTATTCTTTAACATGTACAAGACACATAAGAACTGAAATTTCATTTTTCGGCACAGTCCCACTAAGAACAGACATACGTTACAAGGGGACAAGACGGGACCGCCGACGGATCAGCCACTTACTGCACTCCTTAAAAAAGGTGGGAAAAAGGTGACATTGGGAAAAGGGGAAGAGTAAAAAAAAAATATCAGTCTAAGGCTGGACCCTCAGGAGGCATCCAGACCAATGTTCCCTCTAATTTTTCATGTGTCTGAGCAAACGCTCAAACTCCCTGAGCATTCCTTGGACGACATGTGAGCAACATCAGACATGCACGCTGTCGCCACCCCAGCCTCACACCTGTCCCAAAGCTGACATCATAACAAGTTCAATGTTTTATTAATCAAATAACAGCAGTTATTTCCATTATACTATTTTCTAATCTAAATGATTAATTAATCTAAATGGAACTTTAAAAAAAAGTTTTCAGGAGCTGTATGTTGTATGCATACTTGCCAACCTTGAGACCTCCGATTTCGGGAGGTGGGGGAGTGGAGGCGTGGCCGGGGCGTGGTTGGGGGTGTGGTTAAGAGGGGAGGAGTATATTGACATATATATATATATATATATATATATATATATATATATATATATATATATATATACATCCTGAAAATATGCAAACAAATCTGTGTTTAGATCATTGATACTTCAAACTTCCATAAATATAACATGAATATAAGATAACTTGGCTTCTGAGAGCTTCAAATTGTAATGAATAAAATGGTAAAGTTGTTGATAAACAAGCAATTATTTTAATAATTAAATATGGTCATTTTAAATGAATTATTATGATAATTTAAAATTAATTATTTCAAATGTGTTTATTTTAATGTACCGGTATAATTCTATGGCTGGATGTAATAAGGAGTCAGAAAAAATACAAATAAAAATACAATTCATTTTGATGTTTTTAGCAAAATATTGTAAAAATGTATTTCGTTTTTTTTTTTAAATTAATAAATATATTTATTTTTAGGTAAGATAAACATAATAATACAATTTATCTCGAGTCTGGATGATTTAGTTCTTGTCTCCCTGTTGTCCCCCCGTCTGAAAAAAGGCTGTCCTCACTCAGGTCCGCATGGAGCTGGAGGGGGCGTGGCCTCCAGCTCCGGCTGAAAATCGGGAGATTTTCGGGAGAATATTTGTCCCGGGAGGTTTTCGGGTGAGGCGCTGAATTTCGGGAGTCTCCCGGAAAATTCGGGAGGGTTGGCAAGTATGGTTTTATGTCTTGGGGGTTGCTGTAAAATATTTTAAGACATGTACCCCTTCAGAGATCTCGATTTGTTCCTCTTGAATTATTCACATTTAGCACAATGAGATGTGGGCTGTAGCACAAACATGGGATATAGTGGATAACGTTGTGTCTGTAAAATATATCATTACATACTTTTTATCAGCATTTATCTAATCTGGTAACTGTATTTCATGATTACTATGCTTAAATTAACATTAATACAAAACCCAAAACCTGTGCAGATTGCACGTTGTGTAAATGGTAAATAAGAACAGAATACAATGATTTTCAAATATTTTTCAACCTATATTCAATTGAATAGATTGCAAAGACAAGATACTTAATGTTCGAACTGGAAAACCGTTATTTTTTGCAAATATTAGCTCATTTGGAATTTGATGCCTGCAACATGTTTAAAAAAAAGTGGCAAAAAAGACTGAGAAAGTTGAGGAATGCTCATCAAACACTTATTTGTAGCATCCCACAGGTGAACAGGCTAATTGGGAACAGGTGGGTGCCATGATTAGGTATAAAAGCAGCTTCCATGAAATGCTCAGTCATTCACAAACAAGGATGGGGCGAGGGTCACCACTTTGTCAACAAATGCGTGAGCAAATTGTCCAACAGTTATGTCAGTTGTATCAGAAAACAAAGACTAAAACGAACTACAACCAACACTAGCAATGGTTATACTGGTGAAAATAAGTAGATCATGCTTAGCAGCCTAATGTACACCCAAAACTAAAGAGGAGACATTTTACCAAGGTATGCCTATTGGCAATGTTCCCTCTAATTTTTCATGTGTGTGAGAAAACACACACACACCCTGAGCATTCAGTGGAATACAGACGTGCACACTGTGGCCATACCAGCAGCACATTTGTCTCAAACCTGACATAACAATTTAAATGTCTTAATATTATAATCAAGTGACAGTAGTCTTTTTCAAGAGATTATTTTCTAATATATGTGATTTGGCCCACTTAGATATAGTTTTTTTTTATCAGCTATGCACTATAGTATTTTATGCCTGGGTGGGAGTCCTGCTTTGGAAAGATTGTGTACCCCTTTCAGAGATCACATTTAGTTCCCCTTAAAACATTCACATGTTGCATGAGATGAAGTGTTTATTAACCTTCTGTCCGTAAAATAAATATTTTTATTAGCAATTCTGTAGTGCTGTAACATCATTTCATGATTAATATTCAAAAAAATAACATTCTTAACAAATGCCAGTAGAATAAGCACACTGATTGAGGAGTCATAGTAAAACGACCTGAACGTTACACTTTACGTGTTGTGTTGGAGTTGTCCAACTTTTTGTGTGGCCATAAACGCACCAGTGGCTAATTGCCATAGTGTATGTGTTGGTGCAGGTGAGAGAGAGCAAGCGGCTGCTGTTGATATAACAGATGACAAAGAGTTGCTTTCGGCTTGGTTTGTACGGTAGACAATGACCAGTTTTGCTAGATAGAAGTATTTTACGCATTGTTTTGGTGTGTTTATGGCCGACAAACAATTTCGCTAAATAAAGGGACCGATTGAATTCCTGTCAAAGTGTCTCCACAGACGTTACAATAATTTAAGTGTTGACAAACATTGTTTTATCTGTTTTGGCCGCCTTTCGTCACCTGTTACTCACAGTTGCATTGCAATATTATACAAAACAAATTATTTGTTTATTTTGTTTAGAGTGCGATTAGATTTTTTGCGCGGCGTAGATTTGCTGTGCGCAGAGGACGCGTGATCAGTGCGCAATTGCGCAGGTGCGCACCTTAGAGGGAACGTTGGTCCAGACTGAGTCCGAGGAAAAAACCTCACATAGCATGGCACACATAAACATGATACATGTAATCACAACAACTCGCAACAGGGGGGGATTTGGGGCCCCGGAGTATTAAGCAGTGGCGAAGGCTTTGGTTGGGGGAAGGGCGGGTGCGTGCATGTATACCCAATTAACTTGGGTGAGATGTTGAAATGTTTTTGTGGACTGGGGCCGATCTCAAAGTTCGACACCAGGTGTTATTGAAAATAAGGAAGGTCAAAAGCGTCCATCGTTGAGGGGTCCTCGGGGGAGTTCTTCAGAACAGCCTGTTCCTGATAGCATCAAGGCCATTCGAGGGAGTCAAATCGTAGATTAAGATGTTGTTTTCTTCGAGCAGTCAAAACAATGACCTGCCTGCTCTGTGTGTCCGTGCTGGCTCTCTCAAATTCAATTTAATTCTTCCTTCTCAGCAAGCTTCTCCAAGATGAGATCCATTTTGCGATTCAAATCAGAAATCGCCCCAGTCTGTGTTCCCACAGCCCGACCTAATCCTTCCATTGCGATGAACAGCCGTTGGGCTCCTTGAGTGGCTGCCATCGTCTTCCGAATTTGACGATACACCAGAGCAATGCCCAGCCCCATCAGCAGGTGCCTCGCGATCACGGTTCCAAATAGGTAGATGTCTTCCACGTCCTCGATGGAAATGACTGAGAGGCACATGAGTCTCCATTTATCCCAGGAGTCTCTCACGTACCCCGCAGCAATGGTTCCATCAGGTCAGCCAGGCTCCCCCAAACCTCTTTTCCTTGTCGAAAAGACTTTGTCAATTGCGTCGAGAGTCCTGGTGATCATATCCATGTTTGATGTTTAGATTTGAGGACCGCGCAAAGAAAGAGGCTTCAAAAAAGTTCAGACAAGACAAGGACACAAGAAAGCAAGCAGTTTGACAATTAACCAAAAATATCGATTTCTACTAAATATATAAGTGTTCAAATGTATCAGGAATTCGTTAACACTGGAGGCAGCTCAAATGTATTTTAATGCAATGATTATGTCTCGTTTTTATTATTGTATAACATGTTTGGTAGAATAATTTTATCTACGTTATCACAAAAACTTTGTTTCAATGAGTTCCCAGCGAGAAGCAAAAACATGTCTTTGAACCTACCAAGAAGAAGGCTTGTAAAACTCCACTGTGTAGGGGGGGAAGCAACATGAAGTTCTGTTTTCTTTAAGGTATTGTAATCAACAGAAATATATTGTTTTAACCCAAAGACTACAAAGCGGAGCGAAGGCAGGATCTGCCCAAGTTCCAGACACCCCTTTTTTGAACTCTTTTACGACCTCTTTTTTTGAACCGACCTTTTTTTTTTAACTGTTTTGTAATCAAAGGCGATGGCTGTTTACGACCCCGTCCCTTTGGAGGCAGCTGTTGCCATGTGGTCAGGGAAAGTCCAAATAAAGGAGGAGGCGTACAATCTTTCGCCATAGCGTGCTGGAGCCTGTACAAGAGTACAGACCAGACGTTTCTCCTCAAATTGAGCCAAATTTAATTCTGTCTCTGTTTGATTCTTTGCTTCTTGTCCTGTTTAATAGATGTCATCAGTATATGAACCTGACAATGTTGGTCCCAGGCAAGCAAAATTACACTGAAGACATTGGAAACTTTGCACAAACAATCGCTCAAAATCCTTGACCGAACACCACAACACCACCATCACTGTTTAGTTCTCCAAAAATATACATTGTTGAATTTTGCCAACGTTCAAAGATTAGCATCAATAGGAATGGCCCATCAAATCCTAAATAACACTGCACCAGCGCCACTTAAGCACATTGTCCAGTACATCTGCTGGCAATACTAAACCTTCCATTTGGCAGCTCATATTCACATACTCAGAAACTGTTGTTTTTCCTTTAAAATCATATTTGAATGCAGACCATTTTGTGCAAGAAAAAATGTGCATTCCTTAGTCACCAAGGAAACAACAACAGGAAAAAAAACCAGTAAATATCAATGTTGACCTTTAATAAGTGTTCCTAATAAATGTGCTGCATTTTTGTTTCTAGTAATCTCTCCTGCAATTTGGAAATGTGCTAATTTCTCCTAAAACCTTAAAACTGACATTACACTGCACTCTGTTTGACAATTAACCAACTCTTCTAAACGGTCTTCTACTTAATATAAATGTTCAAATGTATCAGGAATTCGTTAACACTGGAGGCAGCTCAAATGTATTTTAATACAATGATTAGGTCTCGTTTTTATTATTGTATAACATGTTGGTCCCAGGCAAGCAAAATTACACTGAGGCCATTGGAAACTTTGCACAAACAATCGCTCAAAATCCTTGACCGAAAACCACAACACCACCATCACTGTTTAGTTCTCCAAAAATATACATTGTTAAATTTTGCTAACGTTCAAAAATTAGCATTGATAGGAATGGCCCATCGAATCCTAAATAACACTGCGCCTGCGCCACTTAAGCACTTTGTCCAGTTTACATCTGCTGGCAATACTAAGCCTTCCATTTGGCAGCTCATATTCACATACTCAGAAACTGTTGTTTTTCCTTTAAAAACATGTTTGAATGCAAAGGCCATTTTGTGCAAGAAAAAATGTGCATTCCTTAGTCGTCAAGGAAACAACAATAGGAAAAAACCCCAGTAAATATCAATGTTGACCTTTAATAAGTGTTCCTAATAAATGTGCTGCATTTTTTTTTCTAGTAATCTCCCCTGCAATTTTCAAATGTGCTAATTTCTCCTAAAACCTTAAAACTGACATTACACTGCACTCTATGTTTGACAATTAACCAACTCTTCTAAACGGTCTTCTACTTAATATAAGTGTTCAAATGTATCAGGAATTCGTTAACACTGGAGGCAGCTCAAATGTATTTTAATGCAACGATTATGTCTTGTTTTTATTATTGTATAACATGTTGGTCCCAGGCAAGCAAAATGACACTGAGGCCATTGGAAACCTTGCACAAACAATCGCTCAAAATCCTTGACCGAAAACCACAACACCACCATCACTGTTCAGTTCTCCAAAAATATACATTGTTAAATTTTGCTAACGTTCAAAGATTAGCATCAATAGGAATGGCCCATCGAATCCTAAATAACACTGCAACAGCGCCACTTAAGCACTTTGTCCAGTTTACATCTGCTGGCAATACTAAGCCTTCCATTTGGCAGCTCATATTCACATACTCAGAAACTGTTGTTTTTCCTTTAAAAACATATTTGAATGCAAAGGCCATTTTGTGCAAGAAAAAATGTGCATTCCTTAGTCACCAAGGAACCAACAATAGGAAAAAAAAAACAATAGATTTCAATGTTGACCTTTAGTAAGTGTTCCTAATAAATGTGCTGCATTTTTTTCTAGTAATCTCCCCTGCGATTCGCAGTTGTGCTAATTTCTCCTAAAACCTTATAGCTGACATTACAATGCACTCTGTGTTTTGATAATGGCATGAATTATTCCAATGAGAGTAGGGAATCCACTTTAAGGTCAAACTGAGCTTCAGGCACAGATATTTGGTATCGGACGCTATATTTCATGTTAATTAACACATGCATATGAGAAAGGTGGTGTGCCAAATGTTACTTTCTAATGACCTTGCCATTCAAGGTAATCTCTTGTTGGTGCTCTTTTAATGAGATTGCCTCATTATAAATTAGGGACTGTGTTAGACGCCGTAACACATAGAAAACACAATTAATTCCAATGCGCTCTGGTCAGTTTTGCAGCTTCAGCAGTGCTGAGACCTGACTGAATGGAATACATTTTAAGAAATGACAGTTAGTAGAGATGTCTCGATCCAGATCATGGGATATTTACTAGGGATGTAACGGTATTGTAAATACCGCAGTAGTGTTGCACTTCGTAGTATTATTTGTTTGTTTATTGTGTACTTGTTTCATTTTAAATGCTGGTAATTTTATTACTTTTATTGTTTTTTTTATGTGCAGCACTCTAGAGACAGTTTTGTTGTTAATAGTGCTATATAAATAAAGGGGATTGGATTGCACTTCGTAGTAGGGATGTCTCGATCCAGGTTTTTGCACTTCCGATCCGATACCGATATTGTTTTTGTCTTTCCGATCCGATACCGATACTGACCGATACTGGCCTATCCGAGCATGTATTAAAGTTTAAAGTTATTTAGCCTACTTAGTTGTCAGAATCATGTTGAAAAGGGTTTTAGTACTCTTGATAACAACTAGCCAGCTGAATTAGGGGAGTTTGAATAATACACAATGGTTGGTAACATGAAACTGACCTGTTTATTCAAGGATAAACACAAAATAGACAAAATTATACATGACAAACAGAAATGGCATCATTGAACTAGGGCTGGGCGATATGGCCTTTTTTTAGTATTGCGATATTTTAAGGCCATATTGCGATATACAATATATATCTCGATATTTTGCCTTGGCCTTGAATGAACACTTGATGCATATAATCACAGCAGTATGATGATTCTGTGTTTTGATTGATTGATTGAGACTTTTATTAGTAGGTTGCACAGTGAAGTACATATTCCGTACAATTGACCACTAAATGGTAACACCCCAATACGTTTTTCAACTTGTTTAAGTCGGCGTATCTGATTCATGATACAGATATATACTATCAGATATATACTATCATCATAATACAGTCATCACACATTGAATTATTTACATTATTTATAATCCAGGGTGTGGAGGGGGGCGCCGGATGTAAGTGTCAAAAAGACAGCCAAAAGAGTTTGATATGAGAATAAATCTAAAGTTAAAATATAGGGTAGAAATGCACCCATTTGCAGGAAATGTAGTCTTGAGTTTCAACATTTTCTTTCAAGGCTTGCATGTCTACATTAAAACATTCTTCTTCATACTGCATTAATATATGCTACTTTTAAACTTTCATGCAGAGAAGGAAATCACAACTAAAAAAATCACTAATTTTTTCATACGGTGTTGATGTGGACATTTTTGCCTCGGTATTTTGATGGTGTGGACGTGTGGCACCGAATGGAGATAAGCGTCTCGACAGACGTCACAATATTTGAACAATGATGACGAAAACTGTTTTCTCTGTCGTGTCCGTGTGTCGAAAATTGTTATGCGCTTATTTTTTTATTAGATTTTGTGCATGGCATAGATTTTCTATGCGCAGAGGACGCTTAAACAGTGCGCAATCGCACAGGCGAGCACCTTAGAGGGAGCGTTGCTCGCACGGCTGCGCTAGCATCACAGCTAACGTTAGCCATGCTGCTACCTCTCTGCTCGGGGAGGACGTATACGTATGTGACGTATGACGTGACAGTATGTGACGTGTATAAGTTAAAGTTAAAGTTAAAGTACCAATGATTGTCACACACACACTAGGTGTGGCGAGATTATTCTCTGCATTTGACCCATCACCCTTGATCACCCCCTGGGAGGTGAGGGGAGCAGTGGGCAGCAGCGGTGGCCGCGCCCGGGAATCATTTTGGTGATTTAACCCCCAATTCCAACCCTTGATGCTGAGTGCCAAGCAGGGAGGTAATGGGTCCCATTTTTTTTATAGTCTTTGGTATGACTCGGCCGGGGTTTGAACTCAAAACCTACCGATCTCAGGGCGGACACTCTAACCACTAGGCCACTGAGTAGAAGGTGCACTTGCTGTCTGTGAGAGGGAGACACAGGAAAGAGTGAGAAGAGCCTGTCGTGTAATGCCAGCAGCTAAAAGCAACTGCGTGAGAATCAACAGACCTGTGGATGTGTTGAAGATGTGCTGGAAAATGCGGAACGGAAATTACGAAACAGCAGAAAAGTGGAATGTATTATTTAAATCGGTGCGTTGGAAAACACGGACCGGAGTTTTTTTTTTAAACTGGATCTGGATCGGCATTTTCCCATGCCTTGCCGATACGCAATTTTTGGCAAATATCGGCAGCCGATCCGATCCAAATATCGGTTCGGGACATCCCTACTTCTTAGTAGATAAAATTATTATTTTTTTCTTTCAAAATTAAATTTTGTTTTTTGAGTTATGTTGCTAACTGTCATGCCAGGACACGCCCCTGCTCGCGCTGGCCACATCACGCCCACGTGCCGGCAAAGCTGCAGACAATCACTGATTGGCGCACCTGGGACTAATGAGGGAGGACAGCATAAAGACCAGCGGACCCGATGATCCTTTGCCGGAACGTAGTTTCACTCCCGTAGTAAGCATCCCGTCTCTCCCACGTACTTGCTCTCTCGCTGTGTCTTCCCAGTTCCAGTGTCTGATGTCCCTTGTGTCTTCCCGCAGTGCATCCCGTGTCTCCCATGATCGAGCTGTGTGCCTCGACTCCCCTTTAGACTTTGGACTGCCTCCCTCGATCCTCGACCCCCTGGTTGGACACGGACCCCTTTGGACGCCTCACTATATTCCCCGACAATTTGCCTGTCTCACGGACCTTCTTCTACCTAGACATAATTACATTTACGGATTCCTTCCATGCTGGAGCTGCATGAATTCCAGGTGGGTGTGTGTCTTAGCAGAATAACAGCTTGAATTTGATGCAACAGACGTGGTGTGTATCCACAGTGCGAAGCCGTTTCCAAGATACTAATCCTCACCACCATGGCAAAAAAATAAGTACTATAAATAAATAAGTACTATAAATAAATGTCTTCCATTAAATTGAATATTTAGTTTGCCACACACAGACACACACCAAGCATGATGATACAAGAAAAGGTCGATACTATTGATACCTCATGTAGTATCAGCATAAAAACTATATTAAATTATTATAATTTGTTTATCTCTTATACATACTCTGTTTCCACCAAGCGATGTTGTGCACGTTGTAAGTAGAAAGGAAGGAACTGCAGCAACCTCATCAAATGTGTCTACTAGGGTTGTACGGTATACCGGCACTGGTATAGTATCACGGTACTAATGAATCAAAAGCGGTACTATACTAAGTTTGAAAAGTACCCGCGCGTTCTCACGTCATGACATTGCTGGCTTTACGAGCAGAGGAGCATGTTTGACAGTGCACACACACGGAGTACTTACAAGCAGACAGTGTGTAGACCGAACAGGGAGAACGGCCGCATTTGTTGTAACACTGTTGTAACACGTGCAGAATGTGGCTTGGCATCGTCTTGCTGAAATAAGCAGGGACGACCATGAAAAAGACATTGCTCCAAAACCTGTATGTACCTTTCAGCATTAATGGTGCCTTCACAGATGTGTAAGTTACCCATGTCTTGGGCACTAATACACCCTCATACCATCACAGATGCTGGCTTTAGAACTTTGCGCCTATAACAGTCCGGATGGTTCTTTTTTTCCTCTTTGGTCCGGAGGACACGACGTCCACAGTTTCCAAAAACCATTTGAAATGTGGACTCGTCAGACCACAGAACACTTTTAGACTTTGCATCAGTCCATCTTAGATGAGCTCGGGCCCAGCGAAGCCGACGGCGTTTCTGGGTGTTGTTGATAAACGGTTTTCGCCTCGCATAGGAGAGTTTTAACTTGCACTTACAGATGTAGCAACCAACTGTAGTTACTGACAGTGGGTTTCTGAAGTGTTCCTGAGCCCATGTGGTGATATCCTTTACACACTGATGTCGCTTGTTGCAGTACAGCCTGAGGGATCGGAGGTCTTAGGCTTAGCTGCTTACGTGCAGTGATTTCTCCTGATTCTCTAAACCCTTTGATGATATTACGGACCATAGATGGTGAAATCCCTAAATTCCTTGCAATAGCTGCTTGAGAAAGGTTTTTCTTAAACTGTTCAACAATTTGCTCACGCATTTGTTGACCCTCGCCCCATCCTTGTTTGTGAATGACTGAGCATTTCATGGAATCTAATTTTATACCCAATCATGGCACCCACCTGTTCTCAATTAGCCTGCACACCTGTGGGATGTTCCAAATAAGTGTTTGATGAGCATTCCTCAACTTTATCAGTATTTATTGCCACCTTTCCCAACTTCTTTGCAAATCATTGTATTCCGTTTATATTTACATATAACACAATTTCCCAACTCATATGGAAACGGGGTTTGTACCTTTCAGCATTAATGGTGCCTTCACAGATGTATAAGTTACCCATGTCTTGGGCACTAATACACCCCCATACCATCACAGATGCTGGCTTTTGAACTTTGCGCCTATAACAGTCCGGATGGTTCTTTTTCTCTTTGGTCCGGAGGACACGACGTCCACAGTTTCCAAAAACCATTTGAAATGTGGACTCGTCAGACCACAGAACACTTTTAGACTTTGCATCAGTCCATCTTAGATGAGCTCGGGCCCAGCGAAGCCGGCGGCGTTTCTGGGTGTTGTTGATAAATGGCTTTGGCTTTGCATTGAAGAGTTTTAAACAATTTTTCGGGATTTATGCAGATCCCAAATACAGATCAGCAGGTACCAGAAGGTAAGAAAAGTTTATTTTGCATAATATTGCGAAACAAAACGCCAGATAATGTGTCTTACCTTATACACACACCATATTAATACTCGTTTGTTTAATGCGCCGACAATCCTTCAAGCGGTGCGGCTTCATAGCTTAACAAAATCGTAGTAAAACATTTTGATAGATTTTTGAGCGCCGTGTGTAATGTTCTATATGTTCAATGGAACATTTAAAATGTTGGTGGTGTTTACTTGAGACATATTGCCATCATAGTGCAGCCTACACTTATCTCTTATGTTTGACTGCCATCTACTGGTCACACTTATCATTACACCATGTACCAAATGAAATAGCTTCGAGGTGGGTCAGCTCGACCAAACATATTCCTGGGTTATAAGGCGCACTGTCGAGTTTTGAGGGGGAAAAAAGGATTTTAAGTGTGCCGTATAGTCCAGAAAATACGGTGTATACTTACATTATGTATATCGAACCTTAATTGAGGTGTTTGGATGTTTTTTTAAGGGCTTTACAGGCAGAATAGAGCGACTACCATTGTCTCCATTCTAAGTGGACCTTTGATCGCATTTATTTACTATTTAGAATGCATAAAATAAGGATAAGTTAACATTCCCCAAAACATGTAGTTCCTTCTTAAATAATTGCAACTTTACTGCTTGGTGGAAAAGTGATTTATAGACCCCTAAAAAAAAAAAAAAAAAAAAAAAAAAAAAAATCACCTCTATGTGAAATGCTGACTTGTGCTTTCATCACTGACGGCCTATTTTGGCAAATACTGGAAGTGAGATTTAACTTTGTGAACTTTATAAAATGTTAGTTTGAACTTTTACACCACTGTCTGAATACCACCACTAATAGCTTTGAACCACATCACAGACCCGTACCCTGCACTTTTCCTGAGTCACCTTTCCTAGCTGGACTAATTAATTCTCTGTGGAGCTTCATGTCTACAGGGGCCAAACTCCTCTCCTGTTTCTTTCAACAGCAGACCGTTATGGATGTGCACATACACAATAAGGAGTGCACGGGGGCCACGAGGACAGGGAGCACAGTAAGCCTGACACTTCTTTTAAAGGACTTTTTTTTCTTACAGACAATTTATTTGGTCGAAGACACAGTTTGATTGTATTTTCAAAACGGTAACTCATTTTCTCAAGAAAAGGCATTATTTTGTCTTTCGTGTCCAAAATGGAGATGAACTGTTTCTGTAATTTTAAAGGCTGAACCACCAAACTACTTGTGTAAATGTAATGAGAACAAACAAGGCCACAGCTGTTAAAGGGGAATTGCATTTTATTTTTTTTATTATGGCCAGCATTCACAAACCCTTTGTGAACACACGTCTTTCTTTTTTTAAGTGTGTTCTAAACAGTGAAAAATAGCATTAGTAATAGCAAGTAATGGGGAGTCATTTATTCCGCCGATAAATGCTCTAAAAATCGGCAACTACGCTCCATTTATATGCCGCGACTTGCATATTGACCAACCTATAGCGACATGGTTATTATCAGTGAGTAAAGTACCCAAACATTTTAATCAGTTATGATACCGTTACTTTAGAATAATAAGACTCAAGTATAACTAAAAAAGTAGCCATCAAAATAATGACTTGAGTAAGAGTCGACTTAGACTTAGACAAAGACAAACTTTAATAATTCACAAGTAACAGTTACAAAGGAAGAAAAATGTAAGGATGGAAAGGATAATGCAGGTAAAAAGTAGACTAAAAATGTACCGTAGTAGCAATATGAAATATAACATATGCATACTTGCCAACCTTGAGACCTCCGATTTCGGGAGGTGGGGGGTGGGGGCGTGGTCGGGGCGTGGTTGGGGGCGTCGTTAAGAGGGGAGGAGTATATTGACAGCTAGAATTCACCAAGTTGAGTATTTCATATTTATTTCAGTGTTCATTTATTTACACATATACACACACATAACACTCATCTACTCATTGTTGAGTTAAGGGTTCAATTGTCCATCCTTGTTCTATTCTCTGTCACTATTTTTCTAACCATGCTGAACATCCTCTCTGGTCATTGATGTGTGTCACGCACAAAAGTGCTTTCATCAAATGCATTAGAGTCTGGAATCTTCCATCTCTCCCTAGCATGGCCCAAAACCGGTCAATCTTTGCTTCCTGAGGAAGATCTTCAGTGCCAAGCACTTGATATAGATATAGATATCTACATCCTGAAAATATGCAAACAAAACTGTTTAGATAATTGATACTTCAAACTTGCATAAATAAATATTAAGGAATATAACATAACTTGGCTTCTGAGAGTTTCAAAATGTAATGAATAAAATGCTAAAGTTGTTGATAAACAAGCAACTATTTTAATAATTAAATTAGGTCATTTTAAATGAATTATTATGATAATTTAAAATCAATTATTTCAAATATGTTTATTTTAATGTATAATTCTATGGCTGGATGTAATAAGGAGTCACAAAAAAATACAAATAAAAATACAATTAATTTTGATGTTTTTAGCAAAATATAGTAAAAATGTATTTAGTTTTTTTTTTTTTTTAATTAATATATTTATTTTTAGGTAAAATAAACATAATAATACAATTTATCTCTAGTCTGGATGTTCTTGTCACCCTGTTGTCCTCCCGTCATGAAAAAAAGCTGTCCTCACTCAGGTCCGCATGGAGCTGGAGGGGGCGTGGCTTCCAATCGGGAGATTTTCGGGAGAATATTTGTCCCGGGAGGTTTTCGGGAGAGGCGCTGAATTTCGGGAGTCTCCCGGGAAATTCGGGAGGGTTGGCAAGTATGCATATGTAATATTTACATATTATACATACAGTATATGATATATACTGATATATTATATATAACAGTAAGTAAGTATTCTGTGAAAAACTACTCAAGTAATAATAATAATAATAATAATAATAATAATAGATTTTATTTGTAAAAATCACTTTACATTGAGTAAACAACCTCAAAGTGCTACAGTGTATTAAAAAAAAAAAACTAAGAAAAAAAAAACAAAAACAAAAAAACTAGAACAGCCAAATAGCTATAACTAGTATGCATATATCTAAAAAAAAAAGGCTTTTTAAAAAAAAATTTAAATGAAGGGTTTTTAAGCCTTTTTCAAAAGCATCCACAGTCTGTGGTGCCCTCAGGTGGTCAGGGAGAGCGTTCCACAGACTGGGAGCGGCGGAGCAGAAAGCCCGGTCCCTCATTGTTCGTAGCTTTGTCCTCGGAGGTTGGAGGAGGTTAGCCTGTCCGGAGCGGAGGTGTCGTGTGGAGGATTTGGGGGTGAGTAGTTCTTTGAGGTAGAGGGGGGCATTTCCATGGAGGCACTGGTGGGTTAGTAGGGAGACTTTGTATTCAAACCTGAGTGGAACAGGAAGCCAGTGAAGGGATTTAAGAGTTGGTGTGATATGGTCGTATTTCCGCACTCTCATTAGTATTGAGTAACTTGTGAGTAACTTCTGATTTATTTAGTAGTTCATTTTTAATGGTGTTTGGACTACAATTGCAGTTGGTGTGTGTGTGTTTGTGTGTGTGTGTGTGTGTGTGTGTGTGTGTGTGTGTGTGCTTGCTTACCTAACGGGGACATCGCTCTGTTTACACAGTCACCTTTAGGGGACCTCTGACGGTATGAGGACAAAAAAACAGGTCCGCTAAAGGGAAACCTTTTTAAATGATAGTCAGATCCATTCTGAAGATGCCTAAGTGATTTTTAAGCTTTGGCCCATAAAACATGTTGACTGGTTAGTTTGAGTGTGAGACATTTGCACAGCAGCCCAAATTGCATCCGTACAAATATTTGTTAATTATGCAAAATTATTTAAATTTGGTCCCCATGAACCATATTAACTCTTTTTCCCCAGGGTCCCCAGTAAGAATGATCAGCACATTACTTCATCAATCCAGAGATTTAAAGACGTGTATGAGCTATCTGGACAGTGGCAATTTTACCTAATTTGTTTTATGCCTCCACAACCTGTAGAAAGGGTGGTCCCCACAAGTGATGATCAAAAACTTGTGTGTGTGTGTGTGTGTGTGTGTGTGTGTGTGTGTGTGTGTGTGTGTGTGTGACAAAAAATTCATTTACAATTTACTTCTATATGTTTTCTCTAGTTGGAAGTAGAATTACTGACACACATGCAGCACATGATATGAATGTTATTTGTATTAGTTTAAAAGTAATCTTTGAAGATTTTTCTGCTGCCTTGTCTGACGTCATGCCACTTTTGACAATCAATACGTTTCTATGCACTACTTAGTCTGATTTGTCAAATAATTCAGTTTGTTCGACAAAATCCAAAACCAGTGAAGTTGGCACGTTGTGTAAATTGTAATTAAAAACGGAATACAAAGATTTGCAAATCCTTTTCAACTTATATTCAATTGAACAGACTGCAAAGACAAGATAATTATTGTTCGAACTGTTGTAACACGTGGCTTGGCATTGTCTTGCTGAAATAAGCAGGGGCGTCCGTGATAACGTTGCTTGGATGGCAACATCTGTTGCTCCAAAACTTGTATGTACCTTTTGGCATTAATGGTGCCTTCACAGATGTGTAAATTACCCATGTCTTGGGCACTAATACACCCCCATACCATCATAGATGCTGGCTTTTAAACTTTGCGCCTACAACTGTCCGGATGGTTCTTTTCCTCTTTGGTCCGGAGGACACAACGTCCAGAGTTTCCAAAAACAATTGGAAATGTGGACTCGTCAGACCACAGAATACTTTTCCACTTTGCATGAGTCCATCTTAGATGAGCTCGGGTCCAGCAGAGCCGGCGGCGTTTCTGGGTGTTGTTGATAAACGCTTTTCGCCTTCATAGGAGAGTTTTAACTTGCACTTACAGATGTAGCGACAAACTGTAGTTACTGACAATGGTTTTCTGAAGTGTTCCTGAGCCCATGTGGTGATATCCTTTACACACTGATGTCGGTTTTTGATGCAGTACCGCCTGAGAGATCGAAGGTCACGGGCATTCAATGTTTCTTACGCTTATGTGCAGTGATTTTGCAGTGATGATATTACGGACCGTAGATGGTGAAATCCCTAAATTCCTTGCAATAGCTCATTGAGAAATTTTGTTTTTAAACTGTTCGACAATTTGCTCACACATTTGTTGACAAAGTGGTGACCCTCGCCCCATCCTTGTTTGTGAATGACTGAGCATTTCATGGAAGCTGCTTTTATACCCAATCATGGCACCCACCTGTTCCCAATTAGCCTGTTCACCTGTGGGATGTTCCTAATAAGTGCTTGATGAGCATTCCTCAACTTTCTCAGTCTTTTTTTACACTGAGCCAGCTTTTTTGAAACATGTTGCAGGCATCAAATTCCAAATGAGCTAATATTTGCAAAAAATAAAGTTTTTAAGGTTGACAAGGATTTGCAAATAATTGGATTCTGTTTTCTATTTACGATTTACACAACATGCCAACTTTACTGCTTTTGGGTTTTGTATTTTCACAGCTACATGTGAAGTTCTAGTTTCCATGCTTTTATCTCTAATGTGACTACTGGCTATACACAGTGTGCCTCTTGTACACTAGGGGGCGATGGTGGTCATTTCAGCTTGTTAAGCTATGTTAGCTACTTGTCCCTCGGGAAGTCCTGTGGGGAGTGCTCAGAGAGTATGGGGTATCGGACTGTCTGATCGTGGCGGTTCGCTCCCTGTATAATCAGTGTCAGATCTTGGTCCGCATTGCCGACAGTAAGTCGAACACGTTTCCAGTGAGCGTTGGACTCCGCCAAGGCTGCCCTTTGTCACCGATTCTGTTCATAACTTTTATGGACAGAATTTCTAGGCGCAGTCAAGGCGTTGAGGGGATCTGGTTTGGTGGCTGCAGGATTAAGTCTCTGCTATTTGCAGATGATGTGGTCCTGATGGCTTCATCTGGCCAGGATCTTCAGCTCTCACTGGATCGGTTCGCAGCCGAGTGTGAAGCGACTGGGATGAGAATCAGCACCTCCAAGTCCGAGTCCATGGTTCTCGCCCGGAAAGGGTGGAGTGCCATCTCCAAGTTGGGGAGGAGTTCAAGTACCTAGGAGTCTTGTTCAGGAGTGAGGGAAGAGTGAATCGTGAGATCGACATGCGGATCGGTGCGGCGTCTTCAGTAATGCGGACGCTGTATTGATCCGTTGTGGTGAAGAAGGAGCTGAGCCGGAAGGCAAAGCTCTCAATTTACCGGTCGATCTACGTTCCCATCCTCACCTAAGGTCATGAGCTTTGGGTTATGACCGAAAGGACAAGATCACGGGTACAAGCGGCCAAAATGAGTTTCCTCCGCCGGGTGGCGGGGCTCTCCCTTAGAGATAGGGTGAGAAGCTCTGCCATCTGGGAGGAGCTCAAAGTAAAGCCGCTGCTCCTCCACATCGAGAGGAGCCAGATGAAGTGTTTCGGGAATTTGGTCAGGATGCCACCCGAATGCTTCCCTAGGAAGGTGTTTAGGGCACGTCCGACCGGTAGGAGGCCACGGGGAAGACCCAGGACACGTTGGGAAGGCTATGTCTCCTGGCTGGCCTGGGAACGCCTCGGGATCCCCCGAGAGGAGCTGAACGAAATGGCTGGAGAGAGGAAAGTCTGGGCTTCCCTCGCGACCCGACTTCGGATAACCGAAAGAAGAAGGATGGATGGATGGATGGATGGATGTTTTATTAGTTGTCTTGTTCTCATTTCACTGATTTGCAACATGTTATTATGCCTCTGAATTTTTAAATTATCCATGCACTCAACACATAGGTATTGGGTATTTTATTGTATTCAACAAGCACTGATATGCAAACGAAAACTACCTGTAAGTGTCCTGGCTCAAGATAGTCCACAGTAGCACATACTTGCCAACCCTCCCGGATTTCCCGGGAGACTCCCGAAATTCAGCGCCTCTCCCGAAAACCTCCCGGGAAAAATTTTCTCCCGAAAATCTCCCGAAATTCAGGCGGAGCTGAGGGCACGCCCCCTCCAGCTCCATGCGGACCTGAGTCCGCTTTCCCACAATATAAAGAACGTCTACAGTAAAGCAGTCCGTCTGCCGTAAACAGCAATGTTGTGACACTCTTAAACAGGACAATACTGCCATCTAGTGCATTTGATGAAAGCACTTTTGTGCGTGCCACACAGCAATGCATAATCAGAGAGGGTGTTCAGCATGGTTAGAAAGATAGTGACAGAGAATAGAAAAAGGATGGACAATTCAACCCTTAACTCAACAATGAGTAGATGAGTGTTATGTGTGTGTATATGTGTAAATAAATGAACACTGAGTATTTGTTTTATATATATATATATATATATATATATATATATATATATATATATATATATATATATATATATTAAAGTTAAAGTACCAATGATTGTCACACACACACTAGGTGTGGCGAGATTATTCTCTGCATTTGACCCATCACCCTTTGATCACCCCCTGGGAGGTGAGGGGAGCAGTGGGCAGCAGCGGTGGCCGCGCCCGGGAATCATTTTGGTGATTTAACCCCCAATTCCAACCCTTGATGCTGAGTGCCAAGCAGGGAGGTAATGGGTCCCATTTTTATAGTCTTTGGTATGACTCGGCCGGGGTTTGAACTCACAACCTACCGATCTCAGGGCGGACACTCTAACCACTAGGCCACTGAGTAGTGTATATATATATATATGTATATATAGCTAGAATTCACTGAAAGTCAATTATTTCACCAAGTCAAGTATTTCATATATATATATATATATATATATATATATATATATATATATATATATATATATATATATATATATATATATATATATCCATCATCCATCCATCCATTTTCTACCGCTTATTCCCTCCCGAAATTGGAGGTTTAAAGGTTGGCAAGTATGCAGTAGCATTTTTAACTTAAATGTGCAAGTAAAACATAGAGTACATGGAACATGTTGTTATAAAACAAACAAACAAAACAACAAGTCTCATCTAATTTCAATTAAAGTTTAAATTGGCTTTTTTGTTCACTGTAAGTCTCATCAGAAAGCCCAACGTTGGGCTTTTTTGTTGGCAAATTTGCTGATGGGGTCTTTAAAGTCCAATTGTTGGCTTGGCTGACTTTCAAACGTTTGCAATTGCAAGGTTATTTAGCCTCTCTTGGCTTGTTGTGGATCTGAGATAGTTCTTAATAAGTTCCAGTTTGCTAAATGCCCTTACTCCAATTGCAACATATCATGTCATAATAAAGTAATGTTATGATATGAAAGTCAGTCTAAAATTGTCGCAAATTATAAATATAATGTTTTACTTTGTTGTTCTCAGCTATTATGGTGTTTTTTTAATTTATAGAATAGAATATATGTTTGCCATTTGTACAGGTACAAGAGAGTACTGTTACGGTTTGGTTGCAGCTTACTGCGCGGTTCGTTCTCCCGGGATGCAAACTGACGACTCCGGACAGGACTTGCAGGTAGGAACATGATTTAATCTTGAACAAATCAAAGAGGTACAAAAACAGAAAACAAACCGACGGAACAAGGTGCCGATTGCACTTGAAGCTAAACACTTAGCAGGGGCTAGGAGACAAGCAAAACTTACGTAACAGTAGCGTGAAGCAAACAAAGAAGCCAGACCGACTGACTGGCAAAGGCAGGCTTAAATAATGTCTCTTCATTAGCAACAGGTGAGCGTCCCGAACACAAGAGGCGGGTGAAAACAATACGTAGCCATGGTAACAACTCAGAGGTGCACAAACAGGAACTAAAGGAGTCCAAAACTAACAGAAAACACAAAACATGATCCGGACCACGGATCATGACAAGTACAGGTACATTGAATTATTGTGCGTTTCTCCCAGAGTCAACTTCTACAAAAACAAGAGTTAAAAAATAGAATAGGATTGTAAGAAAAACTAAGACATGAAAAAAAAAAGGGGGGGGGGGGGTCCACCCACACAAAAAGAGTACAATGTTAGAAAAAAACATTGTTTTGTCTGTTAGTTTTGACTATCTCAGTTCTGTTTTCTGCACCCCTGGGTTTGTGTTTCAGTTACCATGGGTGCTTATTGGTTTTAGCTGCCTCTGATTGGTGTATCCGGGATGTTCACCTGCTGCCGGGCACTAATCAGAGTGCTATTTATTCACGTTGCTTGCCACACACTGTCTGGCTTCCTAGTTTGCTCCAAGCAACGGTTAACGACGGTTAGTTTTGATTCCTGTTTTTATATGCTAGCTCCCGCGCTAGCCTCCTTAGCTTTGCCTCCCGTGCTACTGCACGCTTTTGTTTGTTCCTGCAAGATTTATACCAATAAATCATTTCCTACCTGCACGCTTCGTCCGGAGTGTTCCGTCTGCATTTTGAGAGAACGACCTCCGCATCACCATGCGACCCGATCGTTGCGTACCGGGTATGTTGTATTAACAGGTAAATACATTAAACTAAACTGTACAGACGTGAAACACTGTGCCAGTGATACAAGTAAATAAAAGAAATAAAGAATAACAATAATGAAAGGAACACTGTATATTGCTATTGTAGCCGAGGGTCCTGGGTTCGCATATTCTGTGTACCTATCTAATAAAATAATAAACGGGAGACATTAGAGCAGGTCCGGTCGCCACCACTTCTTTAATGTTATCTTCACACACCTTCTTCAACAACCCACACTCATAGACATCTTACGTCACAGCCCTACGGCAACTCTGGAGGGACAAAACTCCTCCTCCTTACATAATACTCTGAGGGGGGGTTGTATGTAACAAACAGTTCAGGGTGTCCCAAGTTACCGCAATTAGAAACGTCCCTGTTTCATTACAAACAAAATAGGTAACAAACAAGGGGAAATAGATCAGAGAAAAAAAAATCACAATTTAATGCACACATAACAAATCAACAATGTTTTTAACTGATCAACACAGTATTGCGTAGGCTAGAACACTGGCCCCTCAAAACATGCACATATCTTGCGGATGCGAAGGAGGTCGCACCACTCGCCCCCTGCGAGATAGTCCGATTATGACGCTCCACCATGCCATCAGACTTGGTGTTATCGGCAGTGGTGCGTGTTATTTTTTTATTTCAAGCAACTGGCAGAGTCTCTGGATGACTTCCGCTTCGAACTGGCGACCCTGGTCGCTATGCAGGATTTCAGGGACACCATGCACCAAAACATAGTCCTCAAACAGGCAGCGAGTGACAGTGTGAGCTGTTTGGTTGGGCAGTGCATACAGTCCATGGCCACCCTCTGGAAGGGGCGACAAACCTGGGACCCCCTCATGGGACTTAAGGGCAACTCCAGAATGTCCATGGCCACCCTCTGTAAGGGGCGACAAACCTGGGAACCCCCCATGGGACTTAAGGGCAACTCCAGAATGTCCATGGCCACCCTCTGGAAGGGCGACAAACCTATTACCCCCCCATGGGACTTAAGGGCAACTCCAGAATGTCCATGGCCACCCTCTGGAAGGGGCGATAAACCTGGTCCCCCCCCATAGGACTTAAGACCAACTCCAGAATGTCCATGGCCACCCTCTTGAGGGGGCAACAAACCTGGGACCCCCCCATGGGACTTAAGGGAAACTCCAGAATGTCCATGGCTACCCTCTGGAGGGGGAAACAAACCTGGGACCCCCTCATGGGACCTAAGGGCAACTCCAGAATGTCCATGGCCACCCTCTGGAAGGGGCGACAAACCTGGGACCCCCCCCCCCCCACCCCCCCCCCCCCATGGGACTTAAGAGCAACTGCAGGATGTCCATATCCACCTTCTGGAGGGGCGACAAACCTGGGACCCCCCCATGGGACTTAAGGGCAACTCCAGAATGTGCATGGCCACCCTCTGGAAGGGGCCACAAACCTGGGACCCCCTCATGATACTTAAGGGCAACTCCAGAATGTCCATGGCCACCCTCTGGAAGGGGAGACAAACCTGAGATCCCCTCATGGGACTTAAGGGCAACTCCAGAATGTCCATGGCCACCCTCTGGAAGGGGCGACAAACCTGGGACCCCCTCATGGGACTTAAGGGCAACTCCAGAATGTCCATGGCCACCCTCTGGAAGGGGCGACAAACCTGGGACCCCCTCATGGGACTTAAGGGCAACTCCAGAATGTCCCTAGCCACCCTATGGAGGGGGAGACAAACCTGGGAACCCCCCCATGGGACTTAAGGGCAACTCCAGAATGTCCATGGCCACCCTCTGGAGGGGGCGACAAACCTGGGACCCCCTCATGGGACTTAAGGGCAACTCCAGAATGTCCATGGCCACCCTCTGGAGGGGGCGACAAACCTGGGACCCCCCCATGGGACTTAATGGCAACTCCAGAATGTCCATAGCCACCCTCTGGAGGGGGAGACAAACCTGGGACCCCCCCATGGGACTTAAGGGCAACTCCAGAATGTCCATGGCCACCCTCTGTAAGGGGCGACAAACCTGGAAACCCCCCCATGGGACTTAAGGGCAACTCCAGAATGTCCATGGCCACCCTCTGGAAGGGCGACAAACCTATTAACCCCCCATGGGACTTAAGGGCAACTCCAGAATGTCCATGGCCACCCTCTGGAAGGGGCGGCAAACCTGGGACCCCCTCATGGGACTTAAGGGCAACTCCAGGATGTCCATGGCCACCCTCTGGAAGGGGCGACAAACCTGGGACCCCCTCATGGGACTTAAGGGCAACTCCAGGATGTCCATGGCCACCCTCTGGAAGGGCGACAAACCTGTTATTCCCCCATGGGACTTAAGGGCAACTCCAGAATGTCCATGGCCACCCTCTGGAAGGGGCGACAAACCTGGGACCCCCTCATGAGACTTAAGGGCAACTCCAGGATGTCCATGGCCACCCTCTGGAAGGGGCGACAAACCTGGGACCCCCCCATGGGACTTAAGGGCAACTCCAGAATGTGCATGGCCACCCTCTGGAAGGGGCCACAAACCTGGGACCCCCTCATGATACTTAAGGCCAACTCCAGAATGTCCATGGCCACCCTCTGGAAGGGGAGACAAACCTGAGATCCCCTCATGGGACTTAAGGGCAACTCCAGAATGTCCATGGCCACCCTCTGGAAGGGGCGACAAACCTGGGACCCCCTCATGGGACTTAAGGGCAACTCCAGAATGTCCATGGCCACCCTCTGGAAGGGGCGACAAACCTGGGACCCCCTCATGGGACTTAAGGGCAACTCCAGAATGTCCCTGGCCACCCTATGGAGGGGGAGACAAACCTGGGAACCCCCCCATGGGACTTAAGGGCAACTCCAGAATGTCCATGGCCACCCTCTGGAGGGGGCGACAAACCTGGGACCCCCTCATGGGACTTAAGGGTCAACTCCAGAATGTCCATGGCCACCCTCTGGAGGGGGCGACAAACCTGGGAACCCCCCCATGGGACTTAATGGCAACTCCAGAATGTCCATAGCCACCCTCTGGAGGGGGAGACAAACCTGGGACCCCCCCATGGGACTTAAGGGCAACTCCAGAATGTCCATGGCCACCCTCTGTAAGGGGCAACAAACCTGGGAACCCCCCCATGGGACTTAAGGGCAACTCCAGAATGTCCATGGCCACCCTCTGGAAGGGCGACAAACCTATTAACCCCCCATGGGACTTAAGGGCAACTCCAGAATGTCCATGGCCACCCTCTGGAAGGGGCGACAAACCTGGGACCCCCTCATGGGACTTAAGGGCAACTCCAGGATGTCCATGGCCACCCTCTGGAAGGGGCGACAAACCTGGGACCCCCTCATGGGACTTAAGGGCAACTCCAGGATGTCCATGGCCACCCTCTGGAAGGGCGACAAACCTATTACCCCCCCCCCCCATGGGACTGAAGGGCAACTCCAGAATGTCCATGGCCACCCTCTGGAAGGGGCGACAAACCTGGGACCCCCTCATGGGACTTAAGGGCAACTCCAGGATGTCCATGGCCACCCTCTGGAAGGGGCGACAAACCTGGGACCCCCCCATGGGACTTAAGGGCAACTCCAGAATGTCCATGGCCACCCTCTGGAAGGGGCGACAAACCTGGGACCCCCCCATGGGACTTAAGGGCAACTCCAGAATGTCCATGGCCACCCTCTCGAATGGGCGACAAACCTGGGACCCCCCCATGGGACTTAAGGGCAACTCCAAAATGTCCATGGCCACCCTTTGGAGGGGGTGACAAACCCGGGACCCCCTCATGGGACTTAAGGGCAATTCCAGAATGTCCATGGCCACCCTCTGGAAGGGTCGACAAACGTGGGAATCCCAACGCTGCCACTAATGTAGCCGAGTGTCCTGGGTTCGCCTATCCTGTGTACTTATCTACAAACCCCGTTTCCATATGAGTTGGGAAATTGTGTTAGATGTAAATACAAACGGAATACAATGATTTGCAAATCCTTTTCAACCCATATTCAATTGAATGCACTACAAAGACAAGATATTTGATGTTCAAACTCATAAACTTTATTTTTTTTTTTTGCAAATAATTACCTTAGAATTTCATGGCTGCAACATGTGCCAAAGTAGTTGGGAAAGGGCATGTTCACCACTGTGTTACATGGCCTTTCCTTTTAACAACACTCAGTAAACGTTAGGGAACTGAGGAAACACATTTTTTAAGCTTCTCAGGTGGAATTCTTTCCCATTCTTGCTTGATGTACAGCTTAAGTTGTTCAACAGTCCGGGGGTCTCCGTTGTGGTATTTTAGGCTTCATAATGCGCCACACATTTTCAATGGGAGACAGGTCTGGACTACAGGCAGGCCAGTCTAGTACCCGCACTCTTTTACTATGAAGCCCCGTTGATGTAACAAGTGGCTTGGCATTGTCTTGCTGAAATAAGCAGGGGCGTCCATGGTAACATTGCTTGGATGGCAACATATGTTGCTCTGAAACCTGTATGTACCTTTCAGCATTAATGGCGCCTTCACAGATGTGTAAATTACCCATGTCTTGGGCACTAATACACCCCCATACCATCACAGATGCTGGCTTTTTAACTTTGTGCCTATAACAATCCGGATGGTTCTTTTCCTCTTTGGTCCGGAGGACACGACGTCCACAGTTTCCAAAAACAATTTGAAATGTGGACTCGTCAGACCACAGAACACTTTTCCACTTTGAATCAGTCCATCTTAGATGAGCTCAGGCCCAGTGAAGCCGACGGCGTTTCCGGGTGTTGTTGATAAACGGTTTTCGCCTTGCATAGGAGAGTTTTAACTTGCACTTACAGATGTAGCGACCAACTGTAGTTACTGACAGTGGGTTTCTGAAGTGTTCCTGAGCCCATGTGGTGATATCCTTTACACAGTGATGTCGCTTGTTGATGCAATACAGCCTGAAGGATCGAAGGTCACGGGCTTAGCTGCTTATGTGCAGTGATTTCTCCAGATTCTCTGAACCCTTTGATGATATTATGGACCGTAGATGGTGAAATCCCTAAATTCCTTGCAATAGCTGGTTGAGAAAGGTTTTTCTTAAACTGTTCAACAATTTGCTCACGCATTTGTTGACAAAGTGGTGACCCTCGCCCCATCCTTGTTTGTGAATGACTGAGCATTTCATGGAATCTACTTTTATACCCAACCATGGCACCCACCTGTTCCCAATTTGCCTGTTCACCTGTGGGATGTTCCAAATAAGTGTTCGATGAGCATTCCTCAACTTTATCAGTATTTATTGCCACCTTTCCCAACTTCTTTGTCACGTGTTGCTGGCATAAAAATTCTAAAGTTAATGATTATTTGCAAAAAAAAAAAAAAAAATGTTTATCAGTTTGAACATCAAATATGTTGTCTTTGTAGCATATTCAACTGAATATGGGTTGAAAATGATTTGCAAATCATTGTATTCCGTTTATATTTACATCCAACACAATTTCCCAACTTATATGGAAACAGGGTTTGTAATAAACGGGAGACATTAGAGCAGGTCCGGTCGCCGCTGCTTCTTTAATGTTATCTTCACACACCTTCTTCAACAACCCACACTCATAGACATCTTACGTCACAGCCCTACGGCAACTCTGGAAGGACAAAACTCCTCCTCCTTACATAATACTCTGCGGTAACTTGGGACACCCTGAACTGTTTGTTACACTATAAAAACAAACAACAACAACAAAGCTCTGAACATTTCACTTGTTTGTATTTAGGCTTTTAAATGTCCCACTAATAACACACTTTATATGACCACAATAAACACATCATGATAACGTAGCTGACTTTCGTGAGATGCTCATAATTACTAATTATAAGCATCTGACGAATGTAATTATTCATTAACTATTAATTACTGAGTAGAACCTGAATGTGCCATAATTCAATGCAGCCTATAATGGGCGCCCACTGGGGCACTTTCGAACAGTACTATGTGCGAAACACAGTCACAATGTTGCTCTACAATAAATTGGCAACTTTCTTTTTCTTCTTGTTCAGAATGTAGCGTGGACAGATGACAGCTAACGCCCATTTAAGGTAATGTTACAGACATTAGATACATGAACAAGTAGGCTAATTTTTTCAACCCTTGGTAGTTTTACTCTGTCACCGAAACGTGTTTGATGTCTTGTGGCCCTGCTCTGCCGCTTCTACACCCGGCCTCGTTATTTTGCGTAGCATCCCAATCTGCTGGAGTTCGCTTGCGCTCACCTAATCACGATGAGGAAGAAACATGGGAGGAACGAACCACAGTGTGGACCAAACCATTTTTTAAGACGAGGTTAGGGCATACTTGCCAACCTTGAGACCTCCGAATTTGGGAGGTGGGCGGGGTTGTGGGGGGGGTCCGGGGTTTGGTGGTAGAGGGGGGTGTATATTGTAGCGTCCCGGAAGAGTTAGTGCTGCAAGGGGTTCTGGGTATTTGTTCTGTTGTGTTACGGTGCGGATGTTCTCCCAAAAAGTGTTTGTCATTCTTGTTTGGTGTGGGTTCACAGTGTGGCGCATATTTGTAACAGTGTTAAAGTTGTTTATTACGGCCACCCTCAGTGTGACCTGTATGACTGTTGACCAAGTATGTATTGTGTGTGTGTAAAGGCCGCATATATTATGTGACTGTGCCGGCACGCTGTTTGTATGGAGAAAAAAGCGGACGTGACGACATGTTGTAGAGGACGCTAAAGGCAGTGCTTTTAAGGTACGTCCCCAATATTGTTGTCCGGGTGGAAATCGGGAGAAATTCGGGAGAACGGTTGCCCCGGGAGATTTGCGGGAGGGGCACTGACATTCGAGAGTCTCCTGGGAAATTCGGGAGGGTTGGCAAGTATGGGTTACGGGGTTATTGAAATTATTTCAATTAGGATATTGTATGGCATAGAGTTGTACGGTATATTGGTATAGTACCGCAATACTAATGAATCATATTCAGTCCTATACCGCCTCTAAAAAGTACCGGTCCGCCGCCCCCTTGTCGTCATGTTGTGTCATTGCTGGTTTACGAGCAGACGAGCATGTTCGGCAACGCACAATCACAGAGTACTTACAAGCAGACACAGTGTGTAGACAGAAAAGGGAGAACAGACGCATTTTGGCTTAAAAACTATCAATAAAGGGGAAGTTATAACACTGAAACGCCCTCGGGAAGAGGTGCTTTAAGACATGGCTAGCTAGCTAGCAGCTAAAGTCCATCCGCAATCTGCAATGTTTTAGCTACTTCTAAATCACTAATCCTCGCCTCTATGGCGAGGAATACTGTATTTCCTTGAATTGCCGCCGGGACGGTAATTAATTTAAAACCTCTTCTCACTCCGGCGCTTACCAAAGGCATGCGGTAAATGTAAGCATGCGCTTATAAATTTGAGTGTGATGTAAGGATACCATCATGAAAAGCACATTTAATAAAAAAAACGTTTTTATGGTCTTACTAGGGATGTCCGATAATGGCTTTTTGCCGATATCCGATATTCCGATATTGTCCAACTCTTTAATTACGATTATGCAGTTGTAGAATTAACACATTATTATGCCTAATTTGGACAACCAGGTATGGTGAAGATAAGGTACTTTTTTAAAAAATTAATAAAATAAGATAAATAAATTAAAAACATTTTCTTGAATAAAAAAGAAAGTAAAACAATATAAAAACAGTTACATAGAAACTAGTAATTAATGAAAATGAGTAAAATTAACTGTTAAAGGTTAGTACTATTAGTGGACCAGCAGCACGCACAATCATGTGTGCTTACGGACTGTATCCCTTGCAGACTGTATTGGTATATATTGATATATAATGTAGGAACCAGAATATTAATAACAGAAAGAAACAACCCTTTTGTGTGAATGAGTGTGAATAGGGGAGGGAGGTTTTTTGGGTTGGTGCACTAATTGTAAGTGTATCTTGTGTTTTTTATGTTGATTTAATAATAAAAAAAAAAAAACGATACCGATAATTTCCGATATTACATTTTAACGCATTTATCGGCCGATAATATCGGCAGGCCGATATTATCGGACATCTCCTGGTCTTACCTTTACTTATATAAAGGAAGTCCATGCGCAGCTCCTTCTGAACAAAAGCATCGATAACTTGTTTATAGAAGTCTTCCTTATCTTTCTTCAGTTTTAAAAGTCTCTCTGTCTCGATGGAGATCTTCCTTTAAGTATTTCCTCCTGCTTCGATTGAAAGTCCAGTTTAGAGAACTGTTTTATTTTAGATATGTAATCCTCCATGTTAAAAGTGCAGGCGAGAGGAAAAAATAAATGATCGCTGCTCACTGTTGCTGCTTGTTGTCACTTCTTCTGCAGCCGAGTAGTCGCAAGAAGGATCACTAGCGCCCTCTACCTCCAGGAGGCGTGAGTCATTTAATGACTCATATTTGACACACGCAGCTACGGTATTATAATAAAACATAGCTGCTTACTGTTCTTTTTAGCATATTCAATAGCTTGGACCTTAAATCCTACTGAATAGTCAATAGAGTCAATAGAGTTTGACCCGGCGGAAATTCTAGACATGCGCTAATAAAAATAATATTTTGCGAAACTAGTTTGACCCGGCAGTAATTCTAGGCAGGCGCATACTACATACCCGGCGACAATTCAAGGAAATACGGTATAGTGAGTTTTTTACAAGTATCATCCCTGCAGGACGAGGAATAGCTAAACAGGCTTCACTACACACCGTAGCTCACCGGCATCAAAATGTACACAAACGCCATTGGTGGATCTACACTTGACATCCACTGTAATGATACCAAGTACAGGAGCATATCCAGTCGATACTACTATGATTACATCGATATTTGTTAGCATCACAAAATATTTGTTGGTTTTTTAAAAATATATATTATTTTTGCAAACTCAGGAAATATGTGCCTGCACACATGAGGACTTTGAATATGACCAATGTATGATCCTGTAACTGTCAAGACTTGATCCATGGGTTTAGTTTTTCCAGAAGGCAACGGAAAGTTGGCTCGGGCTAGACGGGAATGTGAGTACATGATTGTTTATTACTATCAAAAAAAAAGTACAAACGAAAAGCGCGCACAGTGGCGGAGAACAAACTATGAAACCAAAAGACTATAGCATTAATACACAAAAACTTACTTGGCTTGGACTAAAGTAGCAGCGTGAATTGAGCATGAAGCAGAGTGTCAGGGGTGTGAATGCAGAAGCATAAATGCGGGATGTCGCCAGAAAGACAAACTGAAAACAATGAACTTAAATACTACAGACATGATTAACGAAAACAGGTGACAGGTGAAAACTAATGGGTTGCTATGGTGACAAACAAGAGTGCACAATGAGTCCAAACGTGGAACAGGTGAAACTAATGGGTAACCATGGAAACAAGACAAGGGAGTGAAACGCCAGAAACTAAAGAGTCCAATAACTAAACAAAACAAAACATGACTAAAACAAAACATGATTACACAGACATGACAGAAATGACTTGGTATTAGATTGATACCCGCATTTGTGGTATCATCCAAAACTAATGTAAAGTATCAAACAACAGAAGAATAAGTGATTATTACATTTGAACAGAAGTGTAGATAGAACATGTTAAAAGAGAAAGTAAGCAGATTTTAAAAGTAAATGAACAAGTAGATTAATAATTAATGTTCGACAACTTGTACTTTATAAGTTTGATAAAATAATAAAATGGAAAATGACACAATATGTTACTGCATATGTCAGCAGCTAAATTACAAGCCTTTGTTTGTTTACTTACTACTAAAAGTCAAGTTGTCTTGTATGTTCACTATTTTATTTAAGGACAAACTTGCAATAAGAAACATATGTTTAATGTACCGTAATATTTGTTGTTAAAATAAAGCCAATAATGCAATTTTTTTGTGGTCCTCTTTATTTAGAAAAGTATCAAAGTACCGAAAAGTATCGAAATACATTTTGGTACCGGTACCTAAATATTGGTATTGGGACAACACTAGTATGGTGTGTGGCTTTGTTTCAATTTGAATTCATTCGTATGGATATATATTAGCTCAGTGTATGCATAATCATTGTGTCATAGAGGCTTCTGGAAGCTGTCTGCGGGCCCTTAGAATGTCCTCCCTATACGACGGCTGTGATATCGAACCCTATAATCAATCAATCAATCAATCAATGTTTATTTATATAGCCCTAAATCACAAGTGTCTTAAAGGGCTGCACAAGCCACAACGACGTCCTCGGTACAGAGCCCACATAAGGGCAAGGAAAAACTCACCCCAGTGGGACGTCGATGTGAATGACTATGAGAAACCTTGGAGAGGACCGCATATGTGGGTAACCCCCCCCTCTAGGGGAGACCGAATGCAATGGATGTCGAGTGGGTCTAACATTATATTGTGAGAGTACAGTCCATAGTGGATCCAGCATAACAGTAACGTGCTCCAATTATTTGCATCAATATAATAGTTACTTACTCAATGGACAGTTTGGGACTTTGGCCATTTTTTTCCAGTTTATTTCGGTTAGTTGGAAAAAAAGTTGCCATTATTAATGGTAGCAAACACAGAAAACACACTCGATGCTCTGTCTGTTATGAAATCTTTGCTATGAAATCAATGCGCCCAGGAAGGAAGTTCCGAAGTATCAAGTGTCATGAATATGCCTGTTACTACATTACATACATATTTACAACCTATCCATCCATCCATCAATCTTCTTCCGCTTATCCAAGGTCGGGTCGCGGGGGGCAGCAGCCTAAGCAGGGAAGCCCAGACTTCCCTCTCCCCAGCCACTTCGTGCAGCTCTTCCCGGGGATTCCCGAGGCGTTCCAAGGCCAGCCGGGAGACATAGTCTTCCCAACGTGTCTTGGGTCTTTCCCGTTGCCTCTTACCGGTCGGACGTGCTAGGGAGGCGTTTGGGTGGCATCCTGACCAGATGCCCGAACCACCTCATCTGCCTCCTCTCCATGTGGAGGAGCAGCGGCTTTTACTTTGAGCTCCTCCCGGATGACAGAGCTTCTCACCCTATCCTTTCGGTCATAACCCAAAGCTCATGACCATAGGTGAGGATGGGAACGTAAATCGACCGGTAAATTGAGAGCTTTGCCTTCCGGCTCAGCTCCTTCTTCACCACAACAAATCGATACATCGTCCGCATTACTGAAGACGCCGCACCGATCCGCTTGTCGATCTCACGATCCACTCTTCCCTCACTCGTGAACAAGACTCCGAGGTACTTGAACTCCTCCACTTGTGGCAGGGTCTCCTCCCCAACCCGGAGAGGGCACTCCACCCCTTTCCGGGCAAGAACCATGGACTCAGACTTGGAGGTGCTGATTCCCATCCTAGTCGCTTCACACTCGGCTGCGAACCGATCCAGTGATAGCTGAAGATCCTGGCCAGATGAAGCCATCAGGACCACATCTTTACAACATGTATATGAATTGTTGATAGATGTTTTTAGAGGGATTTATAAGCGAAATAGGTCAATCTCCATTTTCCGTATTGTTAGCCACCTATGGCTATCACTTTTCCACTATTTAGATCATACAGACAAGAGAATATGTATTGTTCTTGTCTCACATAGGGATTGTATATGGGCAACATTCCAAAAAAAAAGTGCTGTTCCCTTATAAATTCATAAAAATCAGAACTTTCAACAATGTGTCTTTAGAAACTCGTTTGACAAAAGAAATTGGCATCACTCACGTCATCCACTTCTCATGATGGATGGGATTTATGGCTTTTTGAACAGAGCTCCATCTTGAGGAAATGCTCCTTTCAAAGAGCCGTTCTAAAGACAGGCTCTTTGTTACACTTAACAAGGAAACAATTATTAGTAGCAGTTATAAGAAATGATTTGGATCAGGATGATCCAAACGTGCGTACAGAGGCTTGTAATTATGAGGGGCCATTAGGGACATTATTCAGAATTACCTCTTACATACACTACTGAAATGCTCTCACATAAACAACTGAAATGTTTTTCTCTCACACACACTACTGAAACTCTTATACACACTACAGAAATCCTCTCATAAATATAACTGATATCCTTGTACACATACTACTGAAATTGTTGTCTCTCACACGCACGTGTAAAAAGCTCAAACACACACACAGGTGAAATCCGTTTATACATACGAGTGAAAATAATTCCAGGTGTGTGTGTGTGTGTGTGTGTGTGTGTGTGTGTGTGTGTGTGTGTGTGTGTGTGTGTGTGTGTGAGAGAAAAACAATTCAGTAGTGTTTATGAGAGTGTTTCAGTAGGGTGTGTGAGAGAAAATAATTTTAGTTGTTTATGTGAGAGCATTTCAGTAGTGTATGTAAGAGTGTTTCAGTAGTGTGTATAAGAGTGTTTCAGTAGTGTGTAAGAGCGTTTCAGTAGTGTGTGTAAGAGTGTTTCAGTAGTGTGTATAAGAGTGTTTCAGTAGTGTGTATAAGAGTGTTTCAGTAGTGTGTATAAGAGTGTTTCAGTAGTCTGTGTGTGTGAGAAAAAGATTTCAGTTGTTTATGTGAGAGCATTTCAGTAGTGTGTATAAGAGTGTTTTAGTAGTGTGTATAATATTGTTTCAGTAGGGTGTATAAGAGTGTTTCATTAGTGTGTGTGAGAGAAAAAGATTTCAGTTGTTTATGTGAGAGCATTTCAGTAGTGTATCTAAGAGTGTTTCAGTAGTGTATAAGAGTATTTCAGTAGTGTGTGTGAAAACAAAATTTCAGTTGTTTATGTGAGAGCATTTCAGTAGTGTGTATAGGAGTGTTTCAGTAGTGTGTATATGACAGAAAAACATTTCAGTTGTTTATATGAGAGCATTTCAGGAGTGTATGTAAGAGGTAATTCTGAATAATGCCCCTAACGGCCCCTCATATGTAATCTCTTCCCAACCATTCTTTTGTTTACAATGTACAAAGTATCAAAATGTATTTCGATACTTTTCGGGACTTTTCTAAATTAGGGGGACCACAAAAAAATTACATTATTGGCTTTATTTATTTATTTATTTATTTTTTTATTTCTTGCGGATGATGTGGTCCTGATGGCTTCATCTGGCCAGGATCTTCAGCTCTCACTGGATCGGTTCGCAGCCGAGTGTGAAGCGACTGGGATGAGAATCAGCACCTCCAAGTCCGAGTACATGGTTCTCGCCCGGAAAAGGGTGGCGTGCCATCTCCAAGTTGGGGAGGAGACCCTGCCCCAAGTGGAGGAATTCAAGAACCTCGGAGTCTTGTTCACGAGTGAGGAAAGAGTGGATCGTGAGATCGACAGGCGGATCGGTGCGGCGTCTTCAGTAATGTGGACGCTGTATCGATCCGTTGTGGTGAAGAAGGAGCTGAGCCGGAAGGCAAAGCTCTCAATTTACCAGTCGATCTACGTTCCCATCCTCACCTATGGTCATGAGCTTTGGGTTATGACCGAAAGGACAAGATCACGGGTACAAGCGGACGAAATGAGTTTCCTCCGCCGAGTGGCGGGGCTCTCCCTTAGAGATAGGGTGAGAAGCTCTGTCATCCGGGAGTAGCTTAAACTAAAGCCGCTGCCCCTCCACATCGAGAGGAGCCAGATGAGGTGGTTCGGGCATCTGGGCAGGATGCCACCCGAACGCCTCCCTAGGGAGGTGTTTAGGGCACATCCGATCAGTAGGGGGCCACAGGGAAGACCCAGGACACGTTGGGAAGACTATGTCTCCCAGCTGACCTGGGAACGCCTCGGGATCCCCCGGGAGCAGCTGGACGAAATGGCTGGGGAGAGGGAAGTCTGGGCTTCCCTGCTTAGGCTGCTGCCCCCGCGACCGGACCTCGGATAAGCGGAAGATGATGGTTGGATTGATGGATGGATGGCTTTATTTTAACAAAATATTTTACGGTACATCAAACATATGTTTCTTATTTCAATCGAAGAACATGTGTGTCCTTAGTGAAGTGAAGTGAATTATATTTATATAGCGCTTTTCTCCATAGTGAAACTCAATATCTAAGTTACATTTTCAAACCAGTGTGGGTGGCACTGGGAGCAGGTGGGTAAAGTGTCTTGCCCAAGGACACAACGGCAGTGACTAGGTTGGCTGAAGCGGGGATCGAACCTGGAACCCTCAAGTTGCTGGCACGGCCACTCTACCGACCGAGCTATACCTTAACTAAAATAGTGTACATACTAGACAACTTTAGTAGTAAGTAAGTTTGTCTGCTGACGTATGCAGCAGTAACATATTGTGTAATAACTCATTCTATTTTGTCAAAATTATGAGGGACAAACTGTAAAAATTGATTATTAATCCACTTGTTAATTTATGTTAATATCTGGTTACTTTCTCTTTTAACATGTTCTATCTACACTTCTGTTAAAATGTAATAATCACTTATTCTTCTGTTGTTTGGATACTTTACATTAGTTTTGGATGATACCACAAATTTAGGTATCGATCCGATACCAAGTAGTTATAGGATCATACATTGGTCATATTCAAAGTCCTCATGTGTCCAGGGACGTATTTCCTGAGTTTATAAACATAATATGATTTTTTTTTTAAAAGAAAAAACATTTTGTGACGATAAAAAATATTGATGTACTTATAGTGGTATCAACTAGATACGCCCCTGTACTTGGTATCATTACAGTGGATGTCAGGTGTAGATCCAGCCATGGCATTCAGGGTCAGCGGTGTGTGTAGTGAAGCATGTTTAGCTATTCCTTGTCCTGCAGGGATGATACTTGTAAGAAACGTACTTTATTTGTCACCATGGAGGTGAGGATTAGTGATTTAGAAGTAGCTAAAACACTGCAGACTGCGAATGGACGTTCACCGCTAGCCATGTCTTAAATAGGGTGTTTCAGTGTTGTAACTTCACCTTTATTGTTAGTTTTTAAGCCAAAATGTGTCAATTCTTCCTTTTCTGTCTACATACTGTGTCTGCTTGTAAGTACTCTGTGATCGTGCGCTGCCGAACATGCTCGTCTGCTCGCAAAACCAGCAATGTCATGGACGTGACAAACAGAAAATAGTACCATTTTTGATTCATTAGTACCGCAATACTATACCAGTACCGGTATACCGTACAACCATATAGCACACACAGGGAGGCGTTGTCAAGACGTGGACTATGGTGTGTTTGTTTTCCCGAGATGCAAGTAAAGCTGGACTGGTCATGGCGTGAAGGTGAATACATATTTATTTATAACACTCAAAGGAACAAAAAACGCGCTCAAGGCGGATGTACAAACTTGACTAACGAAACAAAAAGACTTACTTGCACAGGGGCAAAAAACCGTGAACAATTAAACAAAAACACTAACTGTGGCATTAATAGAAAAAAACTTACTTGGACATGGCATGAAGTGCGCAGAGGTAGACAGAGTGTGACAGGGGTATGAATACGGGATTTCGCCAGGACGACGAACTGAAAACAATGAACTTAAATACTACCTACATGATTAACGAAAACAGGTGTGTGACTCAAAACGTGAAACAGGTGCGTGACGTGACAGGTGAAAACTAATGGGTAACCATGGAAACAAGACAAGGGAGTGAAAAGCCAGAAATTAAAGAGTCCAACAACAAAACAAAACAAAACATGATTACACAGACATGACAGAGCCCCTCCCTTAAGGACAGATACCAGATGTCCATTAAAAAACAAAAAACAAAATAATGATCACTAGTCACGGGAGGGCGGGTGGGGGACATGGTGGTGGGTCGCCAGACCACGTGTCCCCGTATCCACCGGGGCAGAGTTAGGTGGCGGCGGCGAGTGGAACGCCCCTGCAGTAGGCGAGGCGGGCGCCCAGGGAATGGCCACATTCGTGGCCGACGAGGAGGTTGGCGAACTTGGCGTGGCCGGCGACCAGGTAGCTGCCATATCCATGGCCGACGAGGAGGCAGGCGCGTCGTCATCGTGGCAGGCGTGGAAGCTGCAGATGCGTCAGGCGGTGAAGCTCGGCGTGGCGCGTCAGGCGGCGAAGCTCGGCGTGGCGCGTCAGGCAGCGAAGCTCGGCGTGGCGCATCAGGCGGCGAAGCTCGGCGTGGCGCGTCAGGCGGCGAAGCTCGGCGTGGCGCATCTTGGTCTTGGCGTGGGTCTTGGTCTTGGCATGGCGCCCAGGGAATGGCCACATTCGTGGCCGACGAGGAGGTTGGCGAACTTGGCGTGGCGGGCGACCAGGTAGCGGCCATATCCATGGCCGACGAGGAGGCAGGCGCGTCGTCATCGTGGCAGGCGTGGAAGCTGCAGATGCGTCAGGCGGTGAAGCTCGGCGTGGCGCGTCAGGCGGCGAAGCTCGGCGTGGCGCGTCAGGCGTATGCTATATTGTTTATGTGTCTCTGACACATCAATCATTCCGAGGAGTAATTATTTGCGCTTTTTTTTTTCATTTAAACAGTTACCCAGCGTCACCTCTGTGTCGCCAAAATACCCACAGAATACCCACAGCATGTAGAAATGTGCGTACGTGAGCCAAGAGGTTGGCGTGAGGCACCGCACGTTTCCACGTTAAGATCACTCTTGATACATCTGACCTTTGCCGTGAAAAAGGACGTACACCAGGTTTTTTAGTGCGTATGCAATTAACCCAAAAAGTGACTCCAAATGCCGCATTCCTTTGACTCTTACTCATTTTCTAGTCTAGTCAAGTGGCAGTTTGTCTTACAAAACCCAAAACCAGTGAAGTTGGCACGTTGTGTAAATCATAAAAAAAAAAACAGGAATACGATGATTTGCAAATCCTTTTCAACTCATATTCAATTGAATAGACTGCAAAGACAAGATATTTAGTGTTCAAACTGTTATTTTTTTGCAAATATTAGCTCATTTGGAATTTGACGGCTGCAACATGTTTAAAAAAAGCTGGCATGAGTGGCGAAAAAGACTGAGAAAGTTGAGAAATGCTCATCAAACACTTATTTGGAACATCCCACATGTGAACAGGCTAATTGGGAACAGGTGGGTGCCATGATTGGGTATGAAAGCCGCTTCCATGAAATGCTCAGTCATTCACAAACAAGGATGGATGCGTGAGCAAATTGTCCAACAGTTTAAGAACAACATTTCTCAACCAGCTATTGCAAAGAATTTAGGGATTTCACCATCTACGGTCTGTAATATCATCAAAAGGTTCAGAGAATCTGGAAAAATCACAGCACGAAAGCGACGATATTACGGACCTTGGATCCCTCAGGCGGTACTGCATCAAAAAGCGACATCAGTGTGTAAAAGGATATCACCGTATAAGCTCAGGAACACTTAATAAAACCACTGTCAGTAACTACAGTTGGTCGCTACATCTGTAAGTGCAAGTTAAAACTCTACTATGCAAAGTAAAAGCCATTTATCAACAACACCCAGAAACGCCAACAGCTTTCCTGGGCCCGAGTTCATCTAAGATGGACTGATACAAAATGTTCTGTGGTCTGACGAGTCCACATTTCAAATTGTTTTTGGAAACTGTGGACATTGTGTCCTCCGGACCAAAGAGGAAAAGAACCATCCTGACTGTTATAGGCGCAAAGTTGAAAAGCCAGCATCTGTGATGGTATGGGGGTGTATTAGTGCCCAAGACATGGGTAACTTACACATCTGTGAAGGCACCATTATTGCTGAAAGGTACATACAGGTTTTGGAGCAACATATTTTGCCATCCAAGCAACGTTACCATGGACGCCCCTGCTTATTTCAGCAAGACAATGCCAAGCCACGTGTTAAAACGGAATGGCTTCATAGTAAAAGAGTGCGGGTACTAGACTGGCCTGCCTGTAGTCCAGACCTGTCTCCCATTGAAAATGTGTGGCGCATTATGAAGAGTAAAGTACGACAACGGAGACCCCCGGACTGTTGAACGACTTAAGCTGTACATCAAGCAAGAATGGGAAAGAATTCCACCTGAAAAGCTTAAAAAATGTGTCTCCTCAGTTCCTAAACGTTTACTGAGTGTTGTTAAAAGGAAAGACCATGTAACACAGTGGTAAAAATTCCCATGTGCCAACTTGTTTGCAATGTGTTGCTGCCATTAAATTCTCAGTTAATGATTATTTGTAGAGATGTCCGATAATATCGGACTGTTGATATTATCGGCCGATAAATGCTTTAAAATGTAATATCGGAAATGATCGGTATCGGTTTCAAAAAGTAAAACTTATTACTTTTTAAAACGCCGCTGTGTACACGGACGTAGGGAGAAGTAAAGAGCGTCAATAAACCTTAAAGGCACTGCCTTTGCATGCCGGCCCAATCACATAATATCTACGGCTTTTCACACACACACACACAAGGGAATGCTTGGTCAACAGCCATACAGGTCACACTGAGGGTGGCCGTATAAACAACTTTAACACTGTTACAAATATGCGCCACACTGTGAACCCACACCAAACAAGAATGACACACACATTTCGGGAGAACATCCGCACCGTAGCACAACACAAACACAACAGAACAAATACCCAGAAGCCCTTGCAGCACTAACTCTTCCGGGACGCTACAATATACACCCCCCCCAACCCCGCCCACCTCAACCTCCTCATGCTCTCTCAGGGAGAGCGTGTCCCAAATTCCGAGCTGCTGTTTTAAGGCATGTTAAATAAATAATGCACTTTGTGACTTCAATAATAAATATGGCAGTGCCATGTTGGCATTTTATTCCATAACCAGAGGTGGGTAGTAACGCGCTACATTTACTCCGTTACATCTACTTGAGTAACTTTTGGGATAAATTGTACTTCTAAGAGTAGTTTTAATGCAACATACTTTTACTTTTACTTAAGTACATTTATAGAGAAGGAACGCTACTTTTACTCCGCTACTTTTACTCCGCTACTTTTATCTACATTCAGCTCGCTACTCGCTACTAATTTTTATCGATCTGTTAATGCACGCTTTGTTTGTTTTGGTCTGTCAGACAGACCTTCAAAGTGCCTGGCTTACTGGTGACGTTTCACTTCGTTCCACCAATCAGATGCAGTCACTGGTGACGTTGGACCAATCAAACAGAGCCAGGCGGTCACATGACCTGACTTAAACAAGTTGAAAAACTTATGGGGGTGTTACCATTTAGTGGTCAATTGTACGGAATATGTACTGTACTGTGCAATCTACTAATAAAAGTTCCAATCAATGAATCAAAAGTGTGAAGGAAAAAAGATACTTTTTCATTCCAACCATACATCCCGTCAAAAGCCTAAAAACTGACCGCACATGAGGACGTTCCTGTCTTCACAATAAAAGTGCCGCTCCATCGCGCCTGCGCTTTCAAAATAAGAGTCTCCGAAAGCCAGCGCAAACAAGCTAGCAAGCTACGGAGTTTGACGCCAATATATTTATTGTAAAGTGTATAAAAACGAATATGGAAGCTGGACAAATAAGATGCCAAAAACCCACCACTTTCATGTGGTATTAGACAGAAAGGAGGAACTTTTCTTCTCCTCCATTTGAAAACGTGGACGTTATCATCACGACTGCCTGATTACAATCAACGCAAGTCATCAGAATCAGGTAATACACCAACTTATATTCTTGTCTTCATGAAAGAAAGGAATCTATATGTTAAACATGCATGTATATCATTAAAACACCTTTAACATGTAAACAAAAACAGCAAAATAAATACATATAAATTATATACTGTATATATTAATGTATATGTATGTATATATCAATGTATATGTATGTGTATATATATATATATATATATGTGTATATATATATATATATATATATATATATATATATATATATATATATATATATATATATATATATATATATATATGATATGAGTGTGTATGTTACTCATCAGTTACTCAGTACTTGAGTAGTTTTTTCACAACATACTTTTTACTTTTACTCAAGTAAATATTTGGGTGACTACTCCTTACTTTTACTTGAGTAATAAATCTCTAAAGTAACAGTACTCTTACTTGAGTACAATTTCTCGCTACTCTACCCACCTCTGTCCATAACTTGAGTTGATTTATTTTGGAAAACCTTGTTACATTGTTTAATGCATCCAGCGGGGCATCACAACCAAATTAGGCATAATAATGTGTTAATTCCACGACTGTATGTATCGGTTGATATCGGAATCGGTAATTAAGAGTTGGATATCGGCAAAAAAGCCATTATCGGACATCTCCAAATATTTGCAAAAAAAATAAAAAATATGTTTCTCAGTTTGACCATTAAATATCTTGTCTTTGCAGTCTATTCAATTGAATATAAGTTGAAAAGGATTTGCAAATCATTGTATTCCTGTTTTTGTTTATGATTTACACAACGTGCCAACTTCACTGGTTTTGGGTTTTGTAAAATGGCTCGCAATTGCGAACCAGTTCTCATCGTTGCTTTAAAAAAACGTTCAAAAGACGTGACTCGTTCGCGAAAGCCTCATCTCCAACACACCAATAAGATACTCACACTAACAAACGTCACATTGCTCTTTGTTATGTGACAGTCCTTCTGCATGTCACAAAACAGGCTCGTTCTAAATCACTATACAATGTAATATTTGCCTTGTCATGCAAGGACGTAATGCCTCTTTTGTTTTTATTTACAAAAAATAATATTCGGAATGCGGCTATCGCTCTTTGCTCGGAATGTCTATAAAAAATGCCCAGTGGGAGTAAAAGTTAGCAAATCACAGTAACTCTGCACCAGGCCGGTGAGTTCATGTGAATATTGCATGAATATTAAGACTCACATTGTGGAAGCAACCCAAATTTCCACACCACTTAAAGTACATGAAGATGCCACCTTGGCTGCTCTCACTTGGCATTCACATCCCTCTGATTGGCTGCTTCAAAGCCGTGCCAGTGAAGCATGGCGTGTGGTTTTCAAACTGCCAGGGCTTTCTGCCTTCATCTCCACAGAACATCACGAATCATCAAGTAAAAGCCAAAAAAAAGACATTTATAATTTGGGGAGGCTTCGCTCCGGTCCCGTGTCGTTCGCATCTGGCCAAAACCACACTCCCATAAACACACGTGCCATCCCACGTTTCTTGATACACTAACTTTAAAACTCATCCAAGTCCTACATACAGTCCTGGTCAAAAAGTTTACAAACCCCGTTTCCATATGAGTTGGGAAATTGTGTTAGATGTAAATATAAACGGAATACAATGATTCGCAAATCATTTTCAACCCATATTCAGTTGAATATGCTACAAAGACAACATATTTGATGTTCAAACTGATAAACTTTTTTTTTTTTGCAAATAATCGTTAACTTTAGAATTTGGGAAAGGTGGCAATAAATACTGATAAAGTTGAGGAATGCTCATCAAACACTTATTTGGAACATTCCACAGGTGAACAGAATAATTGGGAACAGGTGGGTGCCATGATTGGGTATAAAAGTAGATTCAATGAAATGCTCAGTCATTCACAAACAAGGATGGGGCGAGGGTCACCACTTTGTCAACAAATGCGTGAGCAAATTGTTGAACAGTTTAAGAAATACCTTTATCAACCAGCTATTGCAAGGAATTTAGGGATTTCACCATCTACGGTCCGTAATATCATCAAAGGGTTCAGATAATCTGAAGAAATCACTGCATGTAAGCAGCTAAGCCCGTGACCTTCGATCCCTCAGGCTGTACTGCATCAACAAGCGACATCAGTGTGTAAAGGATATCACCACATGGGCTCAGGAACACTTCAGAAACCCACTGTCAGTGACTACAGTTGGTCGCTACATCTGTAAGTGCAAGTTAAAACTCTCCTATGCAAGGCGAAAACCGTTTATCAACAACACCCAGAAACGCCGTCGGCTTTGCTGGGCCTGAGCTCATCTAAGATGGACTGATACAAAGTGGAAACGTATTCTGTGGTCTGACGAGTTCACATTTCAAATTGTTTTTGGAAACTGTGGACGTCGTGTCCTCCGGACCAAAGAGGAAAAGAACCATCCGGATTGTTATAGGCGCAAAGTTGAAAAGCCAGCATCTGTGATGGTATGGGGGTGTATTAGTGCCCAAGACATGGGTAACTTACACATCTGTGAAGGCGCCATTAATGCTGAAAGGTACATACAGGTTTTGGAGCAACCTATATTGCCATCCAAGCAACGTTACCATGGACGCCCCTGCTTATTTCAGCAAGACAATGCCAAGCCATGTGTTACATCAACGTGGCTCCATAGTAAAAGAGTGCGGGTACTAGACTGGCCTGCCTGTAGTCCAGACCTGTCTCCCATTGAAAATGTGTGGCGCATTATGAAGCCTAAAATACCACAACGGAGACCCCCGGACTGTTGAACAACTTAAGCTGTACATCAAGCAAGAATGGGAAAGAATTCCACCTGAGTAGCTTAAAAAATGTGTCTCCTCGGTTCCCAAACGTTTAATGAGTGTTGTTAAAAGGAAAGGCCATGTAACACAGTGGTGAACATGCCCTTTCCCAACTACTTTGGCACGTGTTGCAGCCATGAAATTCTAAGTTAATTATTATTTGCAAAAAAAAAATAAAGTTTATGAGTTTGAACATCAAATATCCTGTCTTTGTAGTGCATTCAATTGAATATGGGTTGACAAGGATTTGCAAATCTTTGTATTCCGTTTATATTTACATCTAACACAATTTCCCAACTCATATGGAAACGGGGTTTGTACATACACTTGTAACGAACATAATGTCATGGCTGTCTTCAGTTTCCAGTAATTTCTTATTTGTTTGTGATAGAGTGATTGGAGCACATACTTGTTGGTCACAAAAAACATTCATGACGTTAAGTTCTAGTGGTTCGAGTGTCCGCCCTGAGATCGGTAGGTTGTGAGTTCAAACCCCGGCCGAGTCATACCAAAGACTATAAAAATGGAACCCATTACCTCCCTGCTGGGTAATTAGCATCAAGGGTTGGAATTGGGGGTTAAATCACCAACAATGATTCCCGGGCGCGGCCACTGCTGCTGCCCACTGCTCCCCTCACCTCCCAGGGGGTGAACAAGGGGATGGGTCAAATGCAGAGGACACATTTCACCACACCTAGTGTGTGTGTGTGATAATCATTGGTACTTTAACTCAGTGTTTTTCAACCTTTTCTGAACCAAGGCACATTTTTTTCACAAAAAAAATACGGAGGCACCCCACCAGCAGAAAAGGTTAAAAAAAAGAAACTCCACCAGGTTGTCGTGCCTTATTTTGAGTTTGTTGTTGTTTCCTGTGTGTATTGCTTTAGTTCCTGTCTTGCGCTGTTATTTTGGTGACCCTTCCTGTTTTGTTGGTGTTCTCCTGTAGCAGCTTCACGCCTTCCTTTGAGCGCTATTGCCCGCGCCTGCTTTGTTTTCGCAATCAAGAATATTGAAGTTGTGCGCACAATATCCTTCTTTGAGGGGACAGTGTTGATTGTCATGTCATGTACGGGATGTGCTTTGAGGACGCCGTCTTTGCTCCACACACTGTAAGTTTTTGCTGTCGTCCAGCATTCTGTTATTGTTGACTTTGTAGCCAGTTCAGTTTTACTTTTGTTTTACATAGCCATCCCTATGCTTCAGTGCCTTTTCCTAGCGGGACTTGCCTTTTGTTGATTTTTGGTTTAGGCGTTACTTACCTTTTTACCTGCACGCTGTCTCCCGCTGTGCTCTGCATATTGGGATCACAACAAACCATCCTCGACGCGTTCCGACTTCTACAAAGCAGTGCTGCCACCTACTGATATGGAGTATTACATGGTTACCCTGCCACTCTTGACCATACTTGCCAACCCTCCCGGATTTTCCGGGAAACTCCCGAAATTCAGCGCCTCTCCCGAAAACCTCCCGGGACAAATTTTCTCCCGAAAATCTCCCGAAATTCAGGCGGAGCTGGAAGCCACGCCCCCTCCAGCTCCATGCGGACCTGAGTGACGTCAGGTGCGCAACACCACATAAATCGTTGGCCAACCAAAAAGCAACCCCTGTATGCTATAGCCAACATTCACCAGGAGATGGCAACAGACAAACATAGATAACTCTATTACATTATTCCTCTTTTAGAAATGTATAGAAGTTACTCAAAATAAATAAACAACCCAACCAAAAAATGCAGCAGCTCAATTAAAAAACTGTACTTAAGCCACATTCCTTTTTTTTTTTGTGCTGAACTCTAAACCCTCATTTGTAAAAAAAATAACATGTTTATTATACAAACAGTATTTGTACACCTTTAACACAGATTTGTATACTGTCTTCAGAGATTCAGTTTTTTTGGTGGTACTCGAAACCTTTCTGGGTACCTGCGTAAGGGTGTTCACTATGGTTAGAAAAATAGTGACAGAGAATAGAACAAGGATGGACAATTCAACCCTTAACTCAACAATGAGTAGATCAGTGTTATGTGTGTGTATATGTGTAAATAAATGAACACTGAAATTCAAGTATTTATTTTATTTATGTATATGTATATATATATATATATGTATATATATATATATATATATATATATATATATATATATATATATATATATATATATATATATATAATAAAATAAATATATATACAGCTAGAATTCACTGAAAGTCAAGTATTTCTTATATATATATATATATATATATATATATATATATATATATATACAGGTAAAAGCCAGTAAATTAGAATATTTTGAAAAACTTGATTTATTTCAGTAATTGCATTCAAAAGGTGTAACTTGTACATTATATTTATTCATTGCACACAGACTGATGCATTCAAATGTTTATTTCATTTAATTTTGATGATTTGAAGTGGCAACAAATGAAAATCCAAAATTCCGTCTGTCACAAAATTGGAATATTACTTAAGGCTAATACAAACCATCACTGATGGTGGAAACTTTACACTAGACTTCAGGCAACGTGGATCCTGTGCCTCTCCTGTCTTCCTCCAGACTCTGGGACCTCGATTTCCAAAGGAAATGCAAAATTTGCATGGTTGGGTGATGGTTTGGGGTGCCATGTCATCTGCTGGTGTCGGTCCACTCTGTTTCCTGAGATCCAGGGTCAACGCAGCCGTCTACCAGCAAGTTTTAGAGCACTTCATGCTTCCTGCTGCTGACCTGCTCTATGGAGATGGAGATTTCAAGTTCCAACAGGACTTGGCGCCTGCACACAGCGCAAAATCTACCCGTGCCTGGTTTACGGACCATGGTATTTCTGTTCTAAATTGGCCCGCCAACTCCCCTGACCTTAGCCCCATAGAAAATCTGTGGGGTATTGTGAAAAGGAAGATGCAGAATGCCAGACCCAAAAACGCAGAAGAGTTGAAGGCCACTATCAGAGCAACCTGGGCTCTCATAACACCTGAGCAGTGCCAGAAACTCATCGACTCCATGCCACGCCGCATTAACGCAGTAATTGAGGCAAAAGGAGCTCCAACCAAGTATTGAGTATTGTACATGCTCATATTTTTCATTTTCATACTTTTCAGTTGGCCAACATTTCTAAAAATCCCTTTTTTGTGTTAGCCTTAAGTAATATTCTAATTTTGTGACACACGGAATTTTGGATTTTCATTTGTTGCCACTTCAAATCATCAAAATTAAATGAAATAAACATTTGAATGCATCAGTCTGTGTGCAATGAATAAATATAATGTACAAGTTACACCTTTTGAATGCAATTACTGAAATAAATCAAGTTTTTCAAAATATTCTAATTTACTGGCTTTTACCTGTATATATGAAATACTTGACTTGGTGAATTCTAGCTGTAAATATACTCCTTCCTCTTAGCCCCGCCCCCAACCACGGCCCCGCCCCACCCCGACCACGCCCCCCCACCTCCCGAAATCGGAGGTCTTAAGGTTGGCAAGTATGCTCTCGACACAGCACAGGCACTAGACAACGGCACATTATGATTATTGATTTGCAAAAAATATTTTTTAGACCAATTAGGTGAAGTTGCATAATTTCCCACGGCACACCAGGCAATATATCACGGCACACTAGTGTGCCGCGGCATAGTGGTTGAAAATCACTGCTTTAACTTATGTAATCAAATCTGCTGGGTTAAAAGTATACATACAGCAATGTTAATATTTGGTTGCATGTCCCTTTTGATTGATTGATTTATTTTTTTTATTAGTAGATTGCACAGTACAGTACATATTCCGTACAATTGACCACTAAATGGTAACACCTGAATAAGTTTTTCAACTTGTTTAAAGGGGAACATTATCACAATTTCAGAATGGTTAAAACCATTAAAAATCAGTTCCCAGTGGCTTATTATATTTTTCGAAGTTTTTTTCAAAATTTTACCCATCACGCAATATCCCTAAAAAAAGCTTCAAAGTGCCTGATTTTAACCATCGTTATAAACACCCGTCCATTTTCCTGTGACGTCACATAGTGAAGCCAACACAAACAAACATGGCGGAAAGAACAGCAAGCTATAGCGACATTAGCTCGGATTCAGACTCGGATTTCAGCGGCTTAAGCGATTCAACAGATTACGCATGTATTGAAACGGATGGTTGTCGTGCGGAGGCAGGTAGCGAAAACGAAATCGAAGAAGAAACTGAAGCTATTGAGTCATATCGGTTTGAACCGTATGCAAGCGAAACCGACGAAAACGACACGACAGCCAGCGACACGGGAGAAAGCGAGGACGAATTCGGCGATCGCCTTCTAACCAACGATTGGTATGTGTTTGTTTGGCATTACAGGAAACTAACAACTATGAACTAGGTTTACAGCATATGAAATACATTTGGCAACAACATGCACTTTGAGAGTGCAGACAGCCCATCCATCCATCCATTTTCTACCGCTTATTCCCTTTTGGGGTCGCGGGGGGCGCTGGAGCCTATCTCAGCTACAATCGGGCGGAAGGCGGGGTACACCCTGGACAAGTCGCCACCTCATCGCAGGGCCAACACAGATAGACAGACAACATTCACACTCACATCCACACACTAGGGACCATTTAGTGTTGCCAATCAACTTATCCCCAGGTGCATGTCTTTGGAGGTGGGAGGAAGCCGGAGTACCCGGAGGGAACCCACGCAGTCACGGGGAGAACATGCAAACTCCACACAGAAAGATCCCGAGCCCGGGATTGAACCCAAGACTACTCAGGACCTTCGTATTGTGAGGCAGATGCACTAACCCCTCTGCCACCGAAGCAGACAGCCCAATTTTCATTAATTAATATATTCTGTAGACATACCCTCATCCGCTCTCTTTTCCTGAAAGCTGATCTGTCCAGTTTTGGAGTTGATGTCAGCAGGCCAGGGAAGCTAGGGTCGATATTTTTCTCTTGATCATCTTCGGTGGCATAAGGAACGGTGCGAGCCAAGACATCCAGGGGGTTTAGCTCGCTCGTCTGCGGGAACAAACTGCCGCCATTGCTTGCCGTGCTACCGAGGTCTTTTGTCCCTGAATTGCTCACACACTCCGGCAGATTCAATGGGGGTCTGGCGGCAGATTTCTTTGACTTTATCGTTGGAAATGCATCTGCTTTGAGTGTCGCAGGATATCCACACATTCTTGCCATCTCTGTCGTAGCATAGCTTTCGTCGGTAAGGTGTGCGGAACAAACGTCCAATTTCTTGCCACTTTCGCATCTTTGGGCCACTGGTGCAACTTGAATCCGTCCCTGTTCGTGTTGTTACACCCTCCGACAACACACCGACGAGGCATGATGTCTCCAAGGTACGAAAAACAGTCGAAAAAACGGAAAATAACAGAGCTGATTTGACTCGGTGTTTGAGAAAATGGCGGATTGCTTCCCGATGTCACGCCACGTTGTGACGTCATCGCTCCGAGAGCGAATATTAGAAAGGCGTTTAATTCGCCAAAATTCACCCATTTAGAGTTCGGAAATCGGTTAAAAAAATATATGGTCTTTTTTCTGCAACATCAAGGTATATATTGACGCTTACATAGGTCTGGTGATAATGTTCCCCCTTTAAGACGGGGTCCACGTAAATCAATTCATGGTACAAATATATACTATCAGCATAACACAGTCATCACACAAGTTAATCATCAGAGTATATACATTGAATTATTTACATTATTTACAATCCGGGGGTGGAGCGGGGGGGTTAGGTTTGGTTGATATCAGCACTTCAGTCATCAACAATTGCATCATCTGAGAAATGGACATTGAAACAGTGTAGGTCTGACTTGGTAGGATATGTATAGCGAGTGGTGAACATAGTGAGCTCAGAAAGCTTAAGAACAAGTATATACTTTTGATTATTTACAATCCGGTGAGGTGGGATGTGGAGGGGGGAGGGTGTTAGTCTAAGGTTGAAGTTGCCTAGAGGTGTTCTTATAGTTAGGTTTTGAAGGAGGATAGAGATGCCCTTTCTTTTACACCTGTTGGGAGTGCATTCCATATTGATGTGGCATAGAAGGAGAATGAGTTAAGACCTTTGTTAGATCGGAATCTGGGTTTAACATGGTTTGTGGCAAGTTTCACTGCAATAAGGCGCTTTCTGTAGCCATCCACAAGCTTCTGGTTGAATTGTTGACCACTCCTCTTGACAAAATTGGTGCAGTTCAGCTAAATGTGTTGATTTTCTGACTTGTTTCTTCAGCATTGTCCACACGTTTTAGTCAGGACTTTGGGAAGGCCATTCTAAAACCTTAATGCTAGCCTGATTTAGCCATTCCTTGACCACTTTTGACGTGTGTTTGGGGTCGTTGTCCTGTTGGAACACCCAACTGCGTCCAAGACCCAACCTCCGGGCTGATGATTTTATGTTGTCCTAAATAATTTGGAGGTAATCCTCCTTTTTCATTGTCCCTTTTACTTTCTGTAAAGCACCAGTTCCATTGGCAGCAAAACAGGCCCAGAGCATAATACTACCACCACCATGCTTGACAGTAGGAATTGTGTTCCTGGGATTAAAGGCCTCACCTTTTCTCCTCCAAACATATTGCTGGGTTTTGTGGCCAAACAGCTCAATATTTGTTTCATCTGATCACAGAACTTTCCTCCAGAAGGTCTTATCTCTGTCCATGGGATCAGCAGCAAACTTTAGACGAGCCTTAAGGTGTTGCTTCTGGAGCAAGGGCTTCCGTCTCGCATTGTAGTCTCTCAGTCCATGGCGATGCAAAACACGCTTGACTGTGGACACTGACACCTGTGTTCCAGCAGCTTCCAATTCACTGCAGACCTGCTTTTTGTTGGTTCTCGGTTGACTCTTGATCATCCTGATCAATTTTCTCTCAGCAGCAGGTGATAGCTTGCGTTTTCTTCCTGATCGTGGCAGTGACAAAACTGTGCCATGCACTTTATACTTACGAACAATTGTCTGCACAGTTGCTCTTGGGACCTCAAGCTGCTTTGAAATGGCTCCAAGTGACTTTCCTGACTTGTTCAAGTCAATGATTCGTTTTTTCAGATCTGTGCTGAGTTCCTTTGACTTTCCCATTGTCGCGTTTGTAACCGAGTCCAATGACTGCATCACATGAGTCCTAATTAAATGGGCTCAGAGAAGTCAACAGTTGTCGTCAATCATAATCACTCACATGAAGTTTAGAGGCCATGCCATGAAGCTAATTTGATTTGATTGTAACTTCTCGACATCACCAAAATTGTCCTGTTGGAACACCCAACTGCGTCCAAGACCTAACCTCCGGGCTGATGATTTTAGGTTGTCCTGAAGAATTTGGAGGTAATCCTCCCTTTTCATTGTCCCATTTACCGTATTTTTCGGATTATAAATCGCTCCGGAGTATAAATCGCACCGGCCGAAAATGCATAATAAAGAAGGAAAAAAACATATACAGTATAAGTCGCACTGGAGTATAAGTCGCATTTTTTGAGGAAATTTATTTGATAAAACCCAACACCAAGAATAGACATTTGAAAGGCAATTTAAAATAAATAAAGAATAGTAAACAACAGGCTGAATAAGTGTACGTTATATGAGGCATAAATAACCAACCGAGAACGTGCCTGGTATGTAAACGTAACATATTATGGTAAGAGTCATTCAAATAACTATAACATATAGAACATGCTATACGTTTACCAAACAATCTGTCACTCCTAATTGCTAAATCCCATGCAATCTTCTTACTCGGTGTCGCTTCTAAACAACTCTGCTCTGATCAATTTTCATAGGTACGGGAAGTAGTAGCAGGTAGCATCTTTTTTTTCACAATGCATTTTTGCCATGACCCGCCCCCACCAAATTTTTATTGGTTGACGTGTGTGTGACGATTGCTGATATACGCCTAGTCCCTTACGTCCATCCATCCATCCATCTTCTTCCACTTATCCGAGGTCGGGCAGGGAAGCCCAGACTTTCCTCTCCCCAGCCACTTCGTCTAGCTCTTCCCGGGGGATCCGAGGCGTTCCCAGGCCAGCCGGGAGACATAGTCTTCCCAACGTGTCCTGGGTCTTCCCCGGGGCCTCCTACCGGTTGGACGTGCCCTAAACACCTCCCAAAGGAGGCGTTCGGGTGGCATCCTGACCAGATGCCCGAACCACCTCGTCTGGCTCCTCTCGATGTGGAGGAGCAACGGCTTTACTTTGAGTTCCCCCCGGATGGCAGAGCTTCTCACCCTATCTCTAAGGGAGAGCCCCGCCACCCGGCGGAGGTGGGGCAATGCGAACAATGCTCTGACACTGATTATACAGGGAGTGGACCGCCTTAATCAGACAGTCCGATACACCATACTCTCTGAGGACTCTCCACAGGACTTCTCGAGGGACACGGTCGAATGCCTTCTCCAAGTCCACAAAGCACATGTAGACTGGTTGGGCAAACTCCCATGCACCCTCAAGGACCCTGCCGAGAGTATAGAGCTGGTCCACAGTTCCACGACCAGGACGAAACCCACACTGTTCCTCCTGAATCCAAGGTTCGACTACCCGGCGTAGCCTCCTCTCCAGTACACCGAATTAAACCTTACCGGGAAGGCTGAGGAGTGTGATCCCACGATTGTTGGAACGCACCCTCCGGTATCCCTTCTTAAAGAGAGGAACCACCACCCCGGTCTGCCAATCCAGAGGTACCGCCCCCGATGTCCACGCGATGCTGCAGAGTCTTGTCAACCAAGACAGCACCACAGCATCCAGAGCCTTAAGGAACTCCGGGCGGATCTCATCCACCCCCGGGGCCTTGCCACCTAGGAGCTTTTTAACTACCTCAGCAACCTCAGCCCCAGAAATAGGAGAGCCCACCACAGATTCCCCAGGCACTTTTTCCTCATAGGAAGACGTGTTGGTGGGATTGAGGAGGTCTCTTATGTGAATGAGATAAATAATATTATTTGATATTTTATGGTAATGCGTTAATAACTTCACACATAAGTTGCTCCAGAGTATAAATCGCACCCCCGGCCAAACTATGAAAAAAACTGCGACTTATAATCCGAAAAATACGGTACTCTCTGTAAAGCACCAGTTCCATTGGCAGCAAAACAGGCCCAGAGCATGCGGTAGGGATGGTGTTCCTGGGATG